>NW_017671097.1:0-145013 GCF_001879085.1 Nicotiana attenuata | reverse complement strand
CCCCCCCCCTTCTTATTTTTCTTTCTTCTTCTTCTTCTCACTCTTTCTAAGCCGATGGTCTATTGGAAACAAGTTCTCTACCTTCACTAGGTAGGGGTAAGGTCTGCGTACGCATTACTCTCCCAGACCCCACTTGTGGGAATATACTGGTTTTGTTGTTGTTGTAGTATATTTTTGTTGTAAATCTAGGGTGATAATATCATATCTAACTCTGCTTGGCCATTGAATTTGCACATATTTGTCCTGGTTTTGCCGGAGGATATCTATATTAGACCTCCAAAAGCCTAAAATCAAACTTCCACTATGCTTATCCCTCTTGAATCCATTTTGAGGCAAATGTATCTTTTGGTGTTAGAATCCCCATCTATAGAGTGCCTAACATGGGAACCTACTAGATATAGTTCCTTGAAAATGACACATGTCATCTGTACTAACATGAATTTCTTGGGTGCTCCAATTTTATTAAACATAAAGGGCATGCCCCTGATATGTACAAAGTCATATTTCCCCTAAAAAAATTCTTGTATTCCTTTCCCTAGGGGAGCTGCAATCCAGGTACTTCTCCTGCTTCCCTTTTGAATGCCCAATTGTGCATCACATCCTCACTGAAATTGGCATGTCTTATTGTAACAAGTTAAGGAATGTCTACCACATATGGATAGCGAACCAGTCGTGCATTAGAAGGTGATTTGCGTCTCTCCTCGTCACGTATTAAAGATTTTAGAAGAAGAAAAGGCATCTTTTTATATATGAGTGTGTATTTACATCCAAAGAGCAAGACTACTTATACTGGATGTCATATGACTAATTAAGGAAAAGAAATCAGTTACAATCAATTACAAAATCACAGCAGATCAATTTGAATAAAAAAACTAATCTCCTACAATTAGGGCTCCTACAATCAAGCTAGTAAGCACTCCCCCCTCAAAAGGTTTGTTTGTTGCGGCCTTTTGTAAATACACCAGTTAGCCGTTTTTCAGATGATACATGAAGCAAACTCAAGATGTTAGTTATGATCTTTTCTTTGATGAAGTGTCGATCGATTTCAACATTTTTCGTTTGGTCATGCTGAACGTGGTTATGAGCTATACTGATTGTAGCCTTATTAGCACAATACAGGGAAAGTTTCTCTTTTCGGACAATCTCAATTCCTTTAATAGCTTATGTAGCACAAAAGTTCACAGACACCCTGGGCCGGAGCTCTATATTCTGCCTCCGCACTTGATCTAGTAACTACACTTTGCTTCTTGCTTCTCCAAGTAATCAAGTTCTAGATCTTCTATCACTTAGATATCCAACCCAATCTGCATCTGTAAAGGCTTCTACCTGGAAGTGGCCATGTTTGGAGAAAAGCAGACCTTTCCCAAAGCAGACTTCAGATACCGAAAAATGTGAAAGACAACTTGCATATGAGGATCTCATGGATCATGCATGAAGTGGCTCACCAAACTGATAGAATATGCTATGTCTGGTCTAGTGTGAGGGATAAATGATTCTTCTAACCAACCTCTCATATCTCTCCTTATCAAATGACTCTCCAACTCCTGTTTGTAACTTGTGATTGCTTTAAATGGGCGATTCTGTTGGTCTGCAACATGTTATACTAGTTTCTTTCAAGAGATCTAGAATATACTTTCTTTGAGAGATAAAGATTTCTCTTTTTGATTTAGCAACCTCAATTCCCAAGAAGTATTCCAATTTTCTTAGATCCTTGATCTCAAATTCCTATGCTAATAACTTCTTCAATCGGGTCATCTCTTCTTTGTCATCTCTTCTCACATAAACTGAGAAGAGTGAGTTTATCCTTTTGATGTCTTATGAAGAGGGTATGACAATTTCTTTGTTGATAACCGAAGGAGATTATCGCTTTACAGAATTTGTCAAATCACTTCGATCCGCACAAGGATTTCTTTAGTCTGCACACCTTTCCTTAACTTTGTTCTGGGTCAAATCCAGGAGGAATATCCATATATACCTCTTTTTCTTAGTCTCCCCGAAGAAATGTATTCTTTACATCAAACTGTTGTACGTCCCAATCAAGATTAGTTGCACAAGACAAAAGAATTCTCATAGTATTTATTTTAGCAACAGGAGAAAATGTCTCTTGATAAATCCACTACGTAAGTCTGAGTGGATCCTATAGCCATTAATCTTGCTTTGAATCTTTGAATCGACCCATCAACTTCTGTTTCACAATGAAGACTCATTGCAATCAACCAACTTCTTATCTGGTGGTGAAGTGACAAGTTCCCAAGTCTTATTCCTTTACAAGGCCTTCATTTCTTCAATTATAGCTTGCTTCTATTTGGGATTTGCAAAAGCTAGGACAGTAGTTTTGAAAGCCTTTGGACGAACCTATCATGTGTCTATTCGCATCAGAATCAATAATTCAAGAATTAAGATGAGCATTAAAGGCAATAGCTGTCTGCACGTAATTGGAAGTGTCACCATTAGAAGAGTCAAGTTTGTCCAGGAGATGGCGTCGATGCTGAACTTCGGCTGAAGACAGCTTCTCCAGAAACGGTTTTCAGTATGTCTCTACATTTATTACAATATTAGCCTGACCTCGTGATGGACCTACACGTTTCCTTCCACGACCTTGGTTGGTCTAGCATGTAGTTTCCAACATGTTTCTTTTATATGCCTTGGCTTGGCACAATAATCACAGTTCAAGTGATCTTTATCATAAGTGAATGCCTTTGGTTGCTCATGAGACACAGTTAACCCACACTTCTTGGTTGATGCTAAATAAAGCATGACCCCTCGTCGGCTTTTTTCCTCTTGAACATCCTCAAGAGAAGGAAAAAGAATTTTACAAGAACTTAAACCTTGATTTGACTGTACTTTTGGTTCATATCGGCTAGAAAATCGTATACCTTTTTCTTAGCAATCAATTTTTGAAAAAGAACTACATCATCAGTACACATCATTTGGAGATCCTGGTAGTAGTCATTTTCTTGCCATAACCCATTTAACTCGGAATAGTGATCAGTGGCATGAATCTTATTTCGAATTTCAAAGATTCGCGCATCATTTCCCTCGTGAGAGTAAGTGCTAGGGCTGGGCATATATCGGGTATAACCGATAGCCCGAATCGATAAAATGCTATTGGGGTTATCGGTATCGGGTCATTGGGTAAATAGTTCGATAACGGTTTAATGTTATTTGACTAATGGGTTATCAGTTCGGGTCTCGGTGTGCCCAATCTTATTAACGGTTTAATCGATAGCCCAATAAGCTTTAAAAAAATTATAATATTACCCATTTTGTATATAAAACCACCTTATGGCTTCATTCTCTCATTCTCTCTATTCTCTCGGTAGTTACTCTTCATCTTCTGACCTTAATCCTTAGAGTAAGTTTTAAACTTTTCTGAATTTCTCATTTTAATTTTTCAGTTAAGATTTTTAGTTTTAAACTTTAGAGAATTAATTGTTCAGATTTTTAGTTTTTCTATTTGTTGCTTTTGTTGCACTTATTCTTTAGTATTTATAATATTAGGATTTTTATTATTTTTCTGTGAATTATGCCCGCCCGCCGTGATATAGTTAGTGAGATTAGATTGTTGAATGGTTTATCCCTTACTCCTATTAACTTATAACTTTGAAAATTGAGATCATTTATTGGGATTTTCAAATGCAAAGAAAGTTTTATTTAAGTTGAAATTTAATCCCTCTTTTCTTAAGAGCAAAAATTCAATTCCTTTCTCTTAATAGTATGATCATGATTTCTATGATAAAAACATGAATTTTTTGGATAGTTTTTATTCTTATCGGGTAAACCGATAGCCGAACCGATAAGGATCGATAATCGACTAACCGATACCCGATAATCGATATCTTATCGGTTCGGTTATCGGTTTAGTATATTTATAAACCGATAACCGATATGACGAACCAATAACATTCACAACCGAACCGAATCGACCGATGCCCACCTCTAGTAAGCGGACGCTTGGTAGAATTCGAGATCTTTTCCCCAGTATCAAGCAATAAATATTGCTTAGAAATTCGGAAGTGTATAGTATTCAAAAGCCATGCATAAAAAGGGAATTATCAGAATCCCATAGACCATAGTTAGAATCAGTTTTTCTTTTTCTTTTTTCCAAGTAATATAATCAAGCAATATTCTAGACTTAATAAAACTCAAACATGATCTTAACCAAACAAGATACGTGCTAGCGCCATCTAGTTTCACAGCACTGACTTTTGAAAGGGAGTTAATATCTACCGCCTTTGTATCCGCCATAGCATGAACAAATAAAGTCCATCTCTTCAACCAGAGAGAAATTTCTTTTAGTATCTCAAGAGTCAACTAACCTGTTTTTCAGAGTTGAAAAACAAAGGATCTGATACGCCAGAAAATGACCTTTGATGTTTAGAAATTTCTGAAACTTGCTGGGTAGGGTTGGAACAAATGGACGAATTCCAAGGTGAAAAAATCTGCTTCAGAAGGTGGCTGAAAAAGTCTTCATGTGACGGCGCGTCGATCTGACGCGTTGCCGGCGCTGAAACTTCAAAAGGCACGTGACGAAGCATGGCTGTGATTTTGCCGGAACAACTTTCTGGGATTTGGTCGCCCGAGGGTTAGAAGCCATGTGGTGGTGATAGTATTTGCCAAAAAACAAACGGTTTGAAGTTTCTACGCAAGCCGTCGCTGTTATGGCAATGACAATGAAGGAGGGAGGAAAAACTCGACCTCTTGATACTTATATGGAACCCTAGCGAGGGAGAAAACTCACCTAAAAAAGTAGCAATGACTATGATATCATGAAGCTTTTAGAAGAAAAGGCTTCTTTGCATATATCAATGTGTATTTACATCCAATGAGCAACGCCACTTGATGAACATACAAGCTCAAATCGTGATGCTAGAGAAGCACACATAGAGACCATGTTTTTTTTACAATAATGGAGTCTTATTGGGCTCATGAACGTGCTAATAGATTTGGACAATTGGGCCACAAATTTAAAATGCTTAAGCTAATTAGCCTTAATTCAATTGAGGCCCAAGTATTTCAAGAGATTTAATAAGTTTAAGAATCCATTCAAGATTAAGATTTCTTTCGTTATAGATTAGGATTTCTTATTTCATGTTTCCTAGTAATTTGATTCTTGTTTTAGTAGGACTAGTTTTAGGATATGCGCTTTGCGTGTGTACCCTATGTCAGTGAGTATATAATTTTGAGGAAATTACATGAATATTAGCATTAAATAATATGATTGTGTGATGAAATTAAAATAAAAAAAAATGTAAATTCTTGAAAACGGTGAATAATAATACGATTTAGTTAACTCAACAAAGGAAGAAACAATTAAAGGCCAAACGACGAACAAACTAAATAATGAAGTCCTAAAAATCTAGAGTTTTGTCGAATATCGAATTTACTTACGAAGAGTAAGAAAGTCAATCAATATTTTGTGTTGAAATTTCCTTCTTGTGTAATTGTATAAATATTGATAGATAAATAAAGTGTGAAAATTGAATTTTGAGTTTTGATTGCTAATTGTAATTTGTAAATAAAAAATGAACGTACCATAAAATCAAGCTTTATAGCTAACCATCTTACCCGATTTTAATTCTTGAATATTTGAAGTTTCTATATAGTTCAAATAATTAAGAAAATATTTAATGGCCAAAACTTCAGCTAACTTAAAAGTCATACACAATCCTCAAAACTAAATGATAACATTGTCTAATGTGAAATTTTTTCCTAAAGGCAAAAAACGAGAATATTTCGCATAAAAGTTCCGTGCTTTTAGAATACCAGACATATAGGTAGCTAGATTTATAAAGATAGACATAGATAACAAGTAGGTTAAACAAAAAAGTATGATTTTTACTAACATTCTAAAGTGACCTTTCTGTACTTATCCACCATGTATCTCACTAAAAGAAGTTGAAGGAAAAAAGAGAACCTTAAAAGTTGGCTAATTCGCTCAAGGATGATGTCTCTATTTGGGATATTCTAGGTGACTTTAACATATAATTGTCAACGAGAGGCGGGAGGTTTGGCGACAGACCTTTGAGTCTAAGGGTTTCAAGCTGAGCAGGACGAAGACGGAATACATGGAGTGTAAGTTTACCGCTGAGCCGGGGCAAGTGGGTGTGGATATGAGGCTTGAATCACAGGTCATCCCAAGTAGAGGCAACTTCAAGTACTTGGGGTCGGTTATCCATGGGGGAGGGGAGATCGACGAGGATGTCACACACCGTATTGGAGTAGGATGGATGAAGTGGAGGTTAGCATCTGGAGTCCTGTGTGACAAGAGACTGCTACCACTACTCAAAGGTAAGTTTTATAAAGCGGTGGTTAGACCGGCCATGATGTATGGGGCTGAGTGTTGGCCTGTTAAGAACTTACATATCCAGAAGATGAGAGTAGCAGAAATGAGGATGTTGAGGTGGATGTGCGGGAACACTAGGATGGATAAGATTAGGAATGTTGATATTCGGGAGAAGGTGCTCGTGGCTCCCATTGATGACAAGATGCGGGAAGCGAGGCTCAGATGGTTCGGGCATGTTCAGAGGAGAAGCCCAGATGCTCCGGTAAGGATGTGCGAGCAACTGGTCATGGAGGGCACGAGAAGAGGTAGAAGGCGGCCTAAGAAGTATTGGGAAGAGGTGATCAGGCAGGATATGACGAGGCTTCAGATTTTCGAGGACATGACACTTGATAGGAAGATGTGGAGGTCGAGTATTAGGGTTATAGGTTAGGAGGTAGTTGAGTGTTACCTTCGTATCTTTGTGAGACTAGTCTGGTAGGTTTTTATTTATTTATTTATTATTTTATTTACTATTTCGCTTTTCAGTGCAGGACATATTTACTAGCTATCGCTTTTGCTTTGCATCTTTCTTCTGGATTTCATGTTGTTCCTATTCTTTATATGATTTCTGTAGTGATACTAATATTATTTCTTTTTGTCTTTTTCTTTTCTTGAGCCGAGGGTCTTTCGAAAACAGCTACTCTACTCCTTTGGGATAGGGGTAAGGTCTGCGTACGCACTACCCTCCCCAGACCCTACTAGTGGGATTTTAATGGGTTGTTGTTGTTGTTGTTTAACATATAATTGATAAATACATATAGGTTAGACAATTATTAATTTAGTCCCTGTATTCTAATTTCTTGTATTATAATTCCTACGTTATAATTCATGCATTACTAATCCGGACACAACTAATCCACATAACTTGCTTCTCAACCTAACGGCTCTAATGTATTGACAGAAAAAATAATAAGGTAACCAAAGTAAAAGAAAAAACAATAGTAATAAATAATAATGTAGGGATCATAATACAAGGATTAATAATGTTGGGATTAGCAATGATGAGATTATTTTCTATTTGGGTGTTTGGCTCTTTGTACTAAATATATAGGGTAAAATTTATAATATGGAGTTATTTTTAGCCTTATTAAAATTAAAAGGGTGTCGATGATGAATTTGAGGAAAAGATAAAGGTAGTTTTGTCTTTTGGTGTTTAATCCATTTATTGTCATTCGATGTTAAATTTGGTATAAAGTAATACACAATTTAGTGTAGTCCCGGGATTAGTGATGCAGGACTTAAAAGACTAACCAAACACTTGATAAAATAATATCAAATTTTATATCATGATTTTATTCAATCCATCCATCCAAATGAGTCCTTAAAGTTTCTTCACACCTCCATTTGTGCTTCAAAAAGCTGACCCTATTTGAGTATCCGTTGCCAACGTTGAAAGTGACATTTCCGGTGAAGTCCTATTCCTCATGATGCTTCTCCAAACTCCTTAATTCTTGAAACCCCTTTTGAGTATATCATACTTGTTCACCGTCATTGTCCTCCATAATACATTCTCCTTGTTCCCAAACATCCGCAGCTACTTTCCAACTAAAGCTCCGTGGAAGACTTTCAAGTCTCTTACTTTGATGCCTTCGTGCCAAATAGGGAATGTAACAACGTTGTCACCTTACCAAATGAAGCTCCCTTGTCCCTTTGTTCATATTCCACAAGAAAGTTTGTTGAAATTTCTCCGTTATAGCTGGTTGGTGTAGGCATGAAAGACATGTAATATATGGAAACAATTGATCATATGATTTTGATCATGACGTCCTTACCCATTTATGACTAGTACCTATATTGTCACCCTGCTAATCTCTTCTCAACTCTTTCAATCACAAGTCACAACATTTCAAGCCGAAGAGTCCTTGTTTGATGCTCTTAGTGGTAGTTCTAGGAAGTTGTTGGGAGTGCTCCAATTCTTTAATTGCTCAATGTTGGTCACCTCTTACCAGAATGGTCTCGCACTTTTGAGGATTGATTTTCAATCTCGACAACGCTTGAAACTATACTAGGACCTGTCTCAAGTAGAAAAGCTGAAGTATCTCTGCCTCTCTGGGTCTCATCCGTGAATAGTACATGAAAAACTCTGGCATTTCCATTGGTCCTTAAGCCTGGATTGAATCCTTTAGTGAGCTGCCTACAACTGCTATATCCATCATCTTTCTTATTGCTTCCATCACCGAAATGAACAGTATAGGTGATCTGCTATCGGAAAAGCGGAAGTGCTTCCGTTGACCGGGTGACCATGAGACTATTTGGCTAAACTTTTTCGCGCTTGGAGTAGGTCTCCAATTCCTCTCCTCTTGTATTAATTAGAAGAATAGTCCACTATTGTTCCTTCATCCTTCTTCTATTAGCTATTGTCAACCTATGGAGTAACTTTGTCAACCTGTGGAGTAACTTTCTATTGGAGTAGCCTACATTTGAACCAAAGTGCTTTCAATTTTTTTCTCCAACTAGTCTTTTGAGCTATTACATCATTGTTAACTCCTCCTTCACCTCCGAGTATCGCAATTTTCCTCCTTATTTAGCTTCCTACCAAAGATGCTCATTTGTAATCTTGGTACCGATAGTCATTTTAATGCTCCTTTTTTATGCACCAACGGTGTGACCTAGTGGTTAATGAAGTGGTATACAAAGCTTAAAGATCAGGATTCAAATCCCAGCAGAGGCAAAATTCTAAGTGATTTCTTCCAAATTTGCCTAAGCCTTAGTAGACATAATTTATTTGTGTTGATGGGAGGTAGCAAGTATCCGATGAATAACTGAGGTGCGCGCAAGCTGATTTGGACAACCATAGTTAAGGAAGAAGCTCATTTTTTTAATCTAGAAACAAGGATGCTAATCCACAAATACCAAAGCTGGCCGTCACAATCCACAACTAATTAGTTGACATAATACTTGCCTCTAGAAGGGCCTCTCTCAAAGACAGATCCAGGATTTTAAGAAGATGGGCGCACCACTGCTGATGACGGAAGAGGGACGAGTCACAACTGACAATTTGTGATTCTAGCAATTTCCAAGCTAATGAAAGTCACTAATGTTAGGGCTTGGTAGTTGATGAAAGGTATGGGAGAATAGTCGTATCGGTTTTGCAAAACAGTTTAATCTTTACAATTGAAAGATATAAGTAAGTATTATCAAATTAAGCTGCTTGAAGGTTAACTATAGGTAATTTCTCACTACAACCATTTGATTGGTAACCTATAATGGTAAGTAACCTGTCAAAACAGTAAAATTATAGTGATAATGTAAACATCTTTTAACTAATATATTATCAATGTATGATGCTAAATCCTTTTCAAGAGGGAAAATTTTTTTAAAAAAAGAAAAAAGAAAGAGATTAGCCTGTTTGGCCAAGCTTCTAAAATTAGCTTATTTTGAAAAGTACTTTCAAAAAAAATAATTTTGGGGAGAAGCAGTTTGTTTTTTGCTAATTAATTTGAAAAGCACTTTTGAGCAGCAATTGTTTTTCGACCTAAGTTTTTAAAAAATACTTCTAAGTATTTTTTTCAAAAGTGATTTTCTCCAAATTGCTTATGGGAAGAAGTTACTTTTTTCTACTTCTCAAAAGCTGCTTCTATTTCTACTCAAAAATACTTTTTTCCTTCTAAAAGCTTGGCCAAACATCTTAATGTTGGAAAAAATCACTTTTGGCCAAAAAGAAGCTTGGCCAAACAGGCTATAGGGCTGCTTGGTTTTGGAAAGAAAAACAGGTAAAAAACATGGAAAAAGGATGAGAAGAAAGATTCAAAGGGGAAAAAGGAAACAAACATGAGAGAATGGCGCTTGCCTGTGAACAGGGAAAAAAATACAAAAGAATGCTCTAAATGAGGCTCGATCTTCCTATGGCAAAAGTTCATCCAGTGAACTAAGAACTCATTTGAAAACATGGGTGCGTAGTATGCATGGGTTCTCAGGCACCACTGGCTCCAAGGTATATCTGCACTGGCCTCTCTATGGGAGATGTGCTTTCTAGTAACTTATGAGGTCATTTCAGTACCTTCAAAAGACGCCCTTTTATTCCGGCGCCAATTTCCCTGTTTAATTTGGAAGGTTTCATTGGGATTTAAGAAGTTCACAGTTGAATAGAATCCAGGTAGGTTGTCTTTCTAAAATTAAAAGAATAGAATTCAGGTTTTGAGATAGAGATGATGCATAAACTTAATATAGTTTCTAGCAGAACAAGGACCTGTTGCAGAGCACCAACTCCCTTTTATGATGTTGGTTTGGAGAAAAACCTTCCATTCTTGACAAGTGATTGTCAATAGAATGGAAGTTTATGTCTGAATTTGATAAATTGGGGCTAATTGAAATCATATTGATTCTTTAAAGTTTCCGTTGCAATAGTTTTTCAACCACTATACGTCAACCAAATATTTTTGGAAAAAGGGCTTATGCAAATTTAAAGATTTTCCTCGTGTTTTTATTAGGAGCATTTTTTTGTATCTGTTGCATCCCCTGGAAGCCTTATTTTAATAAGGTTCCACCATTCATCCAAAATAAGATGTTATATCATCTTTGAGTTAAACCCCAAAACAACACACCAATCGAACAGATACACAAGCCAATCGAACTGCTAATTTCTGTCAATAAGCTCTTAAAAGAAATCTATAACTAACAATGTTAAATATCCATAACAAGTCAACGATAAACATGCACAAAGCAGCAGGTCTCATTTTATGCAATCATGCTACTGTATTTTTCTGTTTACTTGTAATTATCAATGGATGCAGTACACTTACTAGATCAGGTAGGTCTTTTGAGTTTGTTACTCCCTCCGTCCGAAAAAGAATGACACCTTTCTATATTTATTAACAGTTTAACTTTAAACTTTCCTTTTATCCTGGATGAGATGATATATAGCCTCACAAATATCTATGACTTGTTTTAGACTACAAGTTTGGAAAACCTTTCTTTATTTCTTTCTTTCTTAAATGCCGTGTCCAGTCAAACACTATCACATAAATTGAGACGGAGGGAGTTACATTTTTCTCCTAGCTTTTGATATGGGGTGAGGGTTGGAGAAAGGAAAATGAACATAAGTTGATTTCTATTGATTTAGCATCAATTAGGTTGAGCAAGCGGATGTTGTTTTAAAGTGTTTCATTTCCTATGTTCTGCTAGAGAATCTGATGAAACGATTCTCCATTCCCCCTTCCTGGAACAGGTCTGGCTCATCACGATAATTATCATGAGTTCTGTCGGCTTCTTGGACGTTTTAAAGTCAATTATCAGGTATGAATTGAAGCCTCTGCTCCCTTACCTTCTTTTTCTTGATAATATGAAAAGTTAGTGCTAGGCATCCACATAGATTTAAATTCATTTGTGAGGATTCATATTGCTGACCTAACTCGCTTTGAATTGAGGCATTGTTGATGTACATAGATGACTTTTATGTATGTATGACTCTAAGATGGTGTTTTCTCACTTTCTTCATTATGCATTCTCAACTGAATAGTGTTTTGACATTATATCTTGTAAACTTCGGAATTTCCTTTGTGTATGTCCATGTTTGCTTAGAGTCGTGAATAAGAGAAGAGAGGAAAGTTTCATTAGGTTAGTATATTAAAGCCAAGGGGGGATCTACGTTCAACAAAGGGGATTCACTCAACCCACTTATCGTAAAATTTCACTATTTGTATTTTTAACTTAATTGTTGTTAGAAAAGGTTATCTATAATACATGTTGACCCACTTGACAAATACAATGGCTTTAGAGTAGTGGTCAAGCGGGTCCTTGAAGATTAGTGCAGTAACAACTGTACCAGAAAGATGACGTTTGTACCTTGAAGAACTTCATTTGAAGTGAAGTATGTTGTTTTCACTTCCTCTTATTAAAAATAAAAGACATAATAACATCAGTCGGTACAACGTTGCACTTGAAATAGGGATGTGCTGTTCCTTTTGGGCTTGACTCTTCCCATAAAGGCCCCATGGTCGGGGCATAAGCGCTTCTTGCTACCCATATAATCATGTTTTCATGACACTGTCCATCATTTTTTAATTCTCTACACTGTTTGAACCTTGTCTAAAATTCTTGGTAAGCTGCTTGGAGATGTGATGTCGTTAGAAGATTTTCACACGAACACCAAATAATCAGTGGCGGAGGCAGGATCTTCGCGAAAGGGGTTCAAAAAAAAATTTGTAGCTAGTGGGAATTGAACCTATGACCTTAGAAAGGTTTTGAACCCCTTTGACCTCTAAGCTACACTTTTGAGTTGTGTTAAGGGGGTTCAAAACTTAATATATAGAGGTAAAAAACAGATTTTGCCTTATATATACAGTGTAATTTTTCGGCGAAGGGGTTCGGGTGAACCCCCTTCCACCCCCTAAATCCGCCCCTGCAAATAATATAGTGTTATTCTGTGTTAGTTCATTGTTCGTTTGATCACGTTGATTCCGTATGTTGATATTTTTATTGTACTAAATCACTTACCAAGTTTAGCTAAGTTAGGACCAGTTACAATCTCATTTCATAACTTTGGCATCAAAGGAGTTTAGAGCTTCTTGCTCCAATAGAGTTGGTAGTTTAGGCTACAATATGTACAATTTTTCCAAATTATAACTGTAAGATTCCTGCTCAACCTTAAGTTTCACAGATCTCAAAGTTTGAGAGTCGGCATGAGTTTATAATGTATCAATCAGTGACCGAGGAATAAGTAATTGCCTCATTTTATAAGTAGCTGCTAGTGGTTATGGAGTGTAAAGACGAAGAATCTTGTGTTTCGTAAGCCAATTGTAGGCCCATAACCTGAACAAGTTGGTAGTACTATTTCTTCAATTACAGTCAACCACATCAGAGCCTTCATTAGGATATATTCATGGATATTTTGCTTGATCTAAAGTTTGCTTCTAACTAGCATGCTCATTGCCGAATTTGCCATTTGTCTCAAGTCTGGCCAGGTCAAAATATTTTGTTTCAACTTCCTTTTATTGATTCCTGCAATGTGTTTGATGTGCCTTCTTTCTGTGATTTTGATACTGCTATTGCAGTTATCGGAGCTTGTCAATGTGGAAAGTTATGGGGACTGGATACGTCTGGTTGCCGAATTCACTTTGAGATCTTTGCAGTCTTGGCAGGTCAACCCCTTGTTACTGGGTTCGAGAACAGCTTTTGATCACTAATCTTAACTCTGTTTGTCTGAAATTTCTGATTGTGGTTTTTCTCATGATCAGTGGGCTAGCAGTAGTGTTTACTACCTTCTTGGACTGTGGTCTAGATTGGTTTCATCTGTGCCGTATTTGAAGGGAGACACACCAAGCCTGCTTAGTGAATTTGTACCAGAGATTGTGAAAAGTTTTATCACATCAAGATTTGGTTCCTTTCAGGTTGCACTGTATTGTTTTTGCAAGTGAGGTTGCATCAAGAGTTTCATGTTAAGTTGTGGTTTTGATTTACTTTCTGTTATTTTGTGTTGCAGGGAGAAATCTCTGATCTCTCAGAGAACCCCCTTGACAATGTTGACCTTCTTCAAGATCAGCTTGATTGTCTTCCTTATCTTTGCAGATTTCAGGTTCAGACTCTAAAGTATTTACACTCTTGAGATTATCAAAATGTTCTGAAAGTTGCTTGACTTTCTAATTCATTTAAGTTCAATGTTTGCTATTACTGTTGGCTTTTGACTTACTGAAATTGCTGAATTTGGATTAATTTGAGTTAATTTGACACAGTATGAGAGTTGTAGCTCATACATTATGCAGATTACTGATCCTCTACTGCAGATGTATATGGTATGCTTAGATTTTTTGTTTTATTATTTCTAAGGGTTTAAGGTCTAATGAAGCTTATGTGTTTGCAGTGATACATTTATTTCTGTTTGAAACAGGAATCCGCTGATCCCCAGGTTCTTACGGTGGTGGAAACAAAATTTGCTTGGATAGTTCACATAATTGCAGCTATTGTTAAGACTAAGCAACTTAGTGGATACAGGTATTGCCAAGCTTATTTACTTATTTTAGCTGTGTTGTTTTAGGTTCACATTCTCCTAATTTTCTCTCATGTTTGTTTCTACTTTTAGTGGGGAATCTCAAGAAATCCTTGATGCAGAACTTTCAGCACGCGTACTGCGGCTGATAAATGTTACTGATAGTGGTTTACGCAGTCAGGTTCACTCAAATTTCCTCCCTATACTTTGGCACTCTTATAACTCTGAAATGTAGAAAAGTTACTGTCACATTCCCTGAACTAAAATAAAGGTGAAACTCTATTGTGTCAATAGCACATCCTCGTTTACACGTTCAAGCATTTTATTCTTTTTCTTTTCTTGGAACTTGATCAAACTTGTATATATTGGGTTGATTCTGACATCATCGTTTATGTCATTTATCCTTGATATAATGCAGAGATATGCAGAAACGAGCAAACAGCGCCTTGATCTAGCTATTCTTGTTTTCTTCCAGAACTTTAGAAAGTCGTATGTTGGAGATCAGGCAATACATTCATCTAAGGTACACAATTGAAATTTGTTTGCTGTGGTACCCAAGTGCCAAAAACTTTCTATTGTCATTTCTCTTGCTGGGTATTTAATCCATTTATTCCTCTACAGCAACTATATGCTAAATTGGCTGAGCTTCTTGGGCTCCATGATCATATGCTAATATTGAATGTCATTGTTGGGAAGATAGCAACCAATCTTAAGTTTTATGGAGAGGTAATTGTCATAATTGATTTTTTGTGATTTTGCCATGATCATGAATCATTATATCTCTTCTTTTTCATTAGAGCGAGGAAGTTATCAGTCAAACACTGAATCTCATGTTGGAAATGGCATCTGGGCAAGTATCATCTTACTTTTCTTCTCGAGTTTTTCACCAATTATTAGAGTTGAGGCATCTCCTTGTTCTATTCTAATTACTTTAAGCTTCTTGGTTTGGCAGATATATGACTGCAAAGCTTCTTGTAAAGTTGGATACTACTCAATTAATAATATCCAATCGTAATGTAAGTATCATTTATAGCTGAGGTACATTGCTCTCTTTTCTGCTGATTCCTAAACATTTGTAGCTTTGGTTGGACTAATACTTTAAATTTTTCATATTTAGAGGGAAGAATTCCCGTTTTTGGGGGACTTCAGGTGCTCTCGTAGTAGAACTACCTTTTACTATATTATTGGCTTGTTGATCTTTATGGAAGATAGCTTTTTGAAATTTAAAGCATCAATGGATCCACTTCTACAGGTGTGTGTTTGGAGCAATAATTACGTAACTTTCTTATTATTGTCTTACCACCATGAATAGTATGCGAAAGAGTTTTACCTCATTGTTTTTGTTTAATTGCACCAGAAGTTGCTCAACTCTTTTTTCCATGAATAAACTGCTCCTAGTCATTCGCCTTATTGTAAAAGTTCAGAAGCTGTAATTATGTTTCTGTTCCTCACACTGATGAGTTGAGCGGTAATGATGCAATAAAAGGTCTTGCTGAGTTTGGAACTGATTCTGGATGCCTTGTTTCGCACTGATGATGTTAAGCAAGCATTAATTGGGTTGATGAGGGATCTCAGAGGAATTGCAATGGCTACAAGTAGGTTAGTAGCATGGTGAATATGAATTTTTCCTGTTGAGGCATAAGACTTGATTGTTTCAAATGCTTTCACTTCATCTTTGTCCTCCTATTCCTACTGTTCAACAGCCGAAGAACCTATGGTTTCCTATTTGATTGGTTATATCCAGCACATATTCCCCTTCTTCTTAAGGCCATAAGAATATGGGCAGACACTCCAGAGGTGAGATTTAATCGTTAAAGAGCATTAGAGTTTCTACTGTTAAATCTTTACTACTGTTCTGTTTTCCCTTTACATACATTCTTCCATAGAATTCGTACCCAATGGAAGCACATCCAAATATATGCTGTGCATATATATTTCTCTCTTGACATTTACTTGCCAATACAAGAATGAGCTACTCTGTTTGCAGTGTCAGTCCTGGATAAAGAACATTTGTGTATATGGGTTTACATGCTGGTGAGATGAAGCGTACCAGATTGTTGAAACTTTTTTCCCTTGCAGGAGATCTAACAAATATTGAAAACAAAAAAAGTAACTTTTGTGATATCAACTTGTAGGGGGCAATTTTCCCTTAAAATTTAAGATATTTTTCTATTGCTATTTCATTCACTCTGATCTTAGCACATTATAATTATAAAAAAAAAAAAACAGAGTAGTTGATCCCTAGAAAGTGCTTGTGCTTTGGTGCACACTGGAGACTTTTGTTTTCTTCTCCTGTAAAGCTAATATAATTGTGTCTCCTTTTTTTTAATGTATGGAATAGGTGACAACACCGCTGCTTAAATTCATAGCCGAGTTTGTGCTGAACAAGTCCCAACGACTGAATTTTGAAATCTCATCTCCCAATGGCATTCTTCTTTTTCGAGAAGTCAGCAAATTAATTGTTGCATATGGATCCAGAATTCTCTCTCTGCCTAGTCACGTGGATATGTATCAGTTCAAATACAAGGGTATTTGGATTTCTTTGACTATTCTTTCGAGAGGTAGGAATTTTTAGCTTCTACAATATTTTGGTTATATTCATTCTCAAAAAAAATATTTTGGATATATTCTAGATTTCCCTGTGTATGGCCCTTGAAATGGAAGGCTTCCTGTTTGTTGTTTGCTCGTAAGACTAATCTTCTCTGACTGTTAAGTTTCATGCCTAGGAGAAGAGTTACGAAGCCCATTACTTCTGTTTTATGTTGCCTTGTTTCCCCCCTCTTTTGTCTTACTGTGATAAACTCCAGTAGAGTAGCTTATTATTTTTGTTTTTATTTCTCTGAATAAGAATTAGTATATTTCATAAAGTTGATATTTCTATTAACTTGGAATTTTAGGATATTTTCTCTGAGAAGGTAACATATTGTATATTAATAAAGACTACACATCCCATAATTACATAGGAGAGGAAGAAAGACTCCTAATCCTTGTTCTTCTCGCAAGGAATCTAAAACATCAAAAATAGACTCATGGTTTTCTAAAAGTTTTCTTTTACACCAAAAGTAGAACAGCAATAGACACTTCATCTTCATATTCTGGACATGATTGTACTTGTCTTCAAAACATCTTTGGTTTCTCTCTTCCCAAATTATCCACCAGATGCAAGCAGGGACTCCTCCATCTCTCCTTCTGATTAGACAAATTACCATCTCTATTTCAGCATGTAAGAACTTCAGGAATTATTCTTGGTATAGTCCACATAATACCCCTTGAGTTGATAAATCTCCATAGTTAAGCAGTCAACCTGCAGTGTAAAAAGAGATGACTAAATGACTAATTGACTCTGCCTCCTCTCCACATAAGTAGCATTTAGCGCATAATTGATATCCTCGCTTGACTAGATTGTCCTGTGTCAACACCGCCTCCATTGCCATCAACCAAGTAAAGCAAGCAATTTTTTTATGGAATTTTAACTTTCCAAATCAGTTTCCATGGCCAACAACCGACTTGATTCATGGAAAGGATGAATTCCTTATAAGCTGATTTACCGGAGAACTTCCCAATTTTATTTCCTTGCCAATTCATACTGTCTTCAGAGTTTGAAATTCCTTTGAACTGTTCTATAATATTGTAAAACTCAGTCTTCTGTAAGCAAGCTTCCACCCTTGCATATTCCATGCCTCTCCTATTGTTGCTTTTTGTTGCTAATTGAGGATGTAGATGTCAGGAAAAATTGTCTCAAAGATCCTTGCCCTAACCAATTATCCTTCCAAAAGGATATCTTCATGCCATTTCCTACGCTGAATTTGGTTTTGTTCATGAATTTACGCCATAGATTTCTGATGGATTTCCATAGACTTACCCCATAAGGCCCATTCACTGATTTTGTTGTCCATTTACCATCCGTACCATACTTTTCCCTAATCACCTCTTTCCATAAGGATTGTTCTTCTTAAGAAAATCTCCATAACCACTTCATCATCAAGCTTTGATTCTGAGTTCTCAAGTTCTTTATTCCCAACCCCCCTTCCTTCTTGTTGATTGTATGAGAGTTCTATTTGACTAAATGTACTTTCTTCTTATTGCAGCTCCCTTCCCACAAGTAGTTCGTTCTTAATGCATCTATTCTCTTCTCTACGTTCACAGGAATAGGAAACAGGGACATCATGTAAGTGGGCGTAGCATCCAATAGAGTTATTTAGAGTTAATCTACCCCCTTAGATAGGTACTGACTCTTCCAGTTAGTCTACTTCTTTTCACATTTCTCTATAACACCATTCCATATCCCTTTTGATTTGATCTTTGCCCCCAATGGCACTCCCAGATAAACGGTAGGAAGCTCCCCTATTTTACCTCCAAGAATTCTAGACAAGCATTGCGTCTCATTTACAATATTTATTGGATACATAAAGCTTTTGTTCCAGTCAATATGTAATCCAGATGTAGCTTCAAACAAGATAAAATTGCCCTTAACACTTTCAGTTGTTCACTGTCAGCCTCACAAAATACAATAGTGTCATCAACATACTGTAGATGGGATATCTCCGTATTGCTCTCAGCCCTAGCATTTACCTTAAAACCCCTTATCCAATTGTTTAATTGGGCAGTTTTTAGCATATCATTCAATCTTTCCATAGCGATTATGAAGAGAAAAGGAGATAAAGGGTCTCCTTGCCTCAAACCCCTCTGAGAAGGAACAACAAGCTGATGAACCATTGACCAGAATTGAGAACTTTACTGTACTGATGCAAAATTTTATCCAGTTAATCCATCTAACAGAAAGTTCCAATTTAAGTGATATATACCTTCTCTATGTCCAGTTTGCATAATATTCCAGGTTCTTTGCTTTTCAATCTTGCATCTACACATTCATTGGCGATTAAAGGGGCATCCATTATCTGTCTGCCCCTAATGAAAGTCATTTGTTGAGCATCCACCTGGTTGTTTACTACTTTTTTGAGTCTTTCAGTCAATAATTTAGATATGATCTTGTAAACACTTCCTATTAGACTTCTAGGCCTGAAATCTTTCAACTCTTTGGCCCCCACCTTCTTAGGAATTAATGCCACAAAGGTGGCATTAAAACTCTTTTCAAACACACCCTGTTCGTGTTATTTCTGGATTGCAGCTACTACTTCCTTGTTCACTACCTCCGATCATTGAATGAAGAAAGCCATAGAATATTCATCAGGACTTGGTGCTTTGTCCCCTACACGTGCCTTTACACTTTCCAGATCTCCTGAGTTTCAAAATGACTTTGCAACATTAAGTTCTCTTCTGGAGAAATTATAGGACAATTTTTGATATTGACCTGTGGCATCCATATTTTTGGTTCAAAATATAGCTTTTGGTAGAATGTGACAATCTCCTTTTTTATGTCTGCCGGACACTCCATAGTTTCCCCTTCTACATTCAATTTGTCAATATTATTGTATCTCCTATCAGCATTTGCAGTTCTGTGGAAACATATAGTGTTTTATTCACTTGTTTCAACCAAAGAGCCCTAGATCTTTGCCTCCAAGCCACCTCCTCATTTCTAGCAATCTCTTCAAATTCCGGAGCTAAAGCAGACATAACATGTCTTTCTTCCTCAGTCAGACATCTCTGATCATGTATTTCCTCCCGTTCAGCTAGTTGGTTGAGGATAGTAAGTTTTTGCATTAAGTTTAAAGGCCAGGATAAAATCAGGTCTTCCGTCACATTTTACCATCCCATGAAACTAATATCCCCCTCTAGTCCCACTAGCTTCCAATTGTGCATATTTCCCCCATCTATTATTTCCACAGTTCTTTTACCATCTCTCCAATGTCTCCTTCGATTTTGGATTCTTGAAAACAGTATATATCTGCTTTCCACTTGTGAATTAATCTCTTGATCAACATTGTTTTTCTATGTCGATTCAACCCCCTAACATTCCATGAGAGAATGTTTACCTTCATTGATCCTGGATAACCATACGCCCCCCTTACTTCTAGTACCATTGCTTCTGAAGTTGCTTCCTATTTCCAGCCCTTTTTGTTCTTTAATTCCTTTTTGTCGTGGAGTTTCTGACACTTGCATATCTGGAAACCCTTTGTTCTCTTGTCTCTTGTTTTCAATTTTCACGAAAAGCGACACTGCTTCTTTCTCGCATACCTGAAAATTTATCCCAAACACCTTGCCGAGTCTGATTATGTTTTGGTGTACCCAAATTGAAGCCTTAAATTCTGGGTCCTTCTCTTCCACTAAACTCTGTAAATTTAGAGGAGTAGCTTCTTCTATTACCCACCCCATCTTATTGTTCTTAACAGTCAAGTGAACAGTTGTTTAAGCAAGTTCTGTTAGCCCTTTGTTTTCTTTCTCTTTGGCCCTCTGTTCCCTTGTGCAAAATATATGTGGCTCTCTGCCTAGCAGACTATGTATTTTCCCCATCTGTGTATTTAGCTGATCAACACTACAGTAACCCTGGAAATGTAATGTTAACAAATGGGAATGTAAAAAACTGAATTGATCGTCATTTCATCATTATGTAATTGCTTATGCTTTACTCTACACTGTAGCACTTGCTGGTAACTATGTCAACTTTGGGGTGTTTGAGATTTATGGGGACAGAGCGCTAGCAGATGCTTTTGACATTTCTATGAGGATGGCTCTATCTATTCCCTTGGCTGATATACTCGCATATAGAAAGGTATTATATTAAGAGCTGATTTATTCAAAAATATCGCTGGTATTTTATTTATTAGATGCTTATCACATGAGAATTAACTCCTCTTACTATATGATGTTAACAAAATAGTATGTTCAGACTGATTTTGTTTCTGAACATAAAACCTTCTGCTGCTTTATGCTCTGAACAAAGATATTTTATGTGATTTATGAACATATAAACTTCCCAACAAACATCAAAATTTGTTGCCAGCACTCTACTTATTTTGGAGTGTACTCCCAAAAAAGAATGGGAGCATCACAACTCACATACGCACCAAGTTTGAGCCCATAGTTTCTATGTGCTTGTTGCAGATGTAAAGTATGGTTTATTGTGAGTTGTCTACATTCGCTCAGCTAAGAAAACATACTTATAAGTGACACAATTACAACACGGGAAAATATAGAGACTACTGAGACATTTGAGAGGTCAACATCCTGGTGGAAAGAAATACTCCTGTTATCTATTGAGCATTATGTTGGAACTAACATTTAGGCAATTTGGTTCTGACTATGATGCTAGCATATGAAAACTGCAGAAGTATGTTGGTTAAAATTTGTTTGTCAGGATATACATCTTTAAATATGGATTTGGTAGCAGCCACTTGTAGTTCTTTATGTGTTTGGAGCACCATTTGTATGCCTTTAGTGTTTGCTTGGAGTAGATTTAAGCCGTCTTTGAGTCTTGTGTATGTGGGGAGCAGATGCAGAGAAGAAGTTGATCATTTTGGTTTTCTTTTCAGTTCCTTTTTCATTTTTTTCTGTGTCTTTGTCTATATCTTACATTTTCTTTTGGATTGGTATGATCGAGTTAAATATTTTAAACTACTGACCACTTTTTTTTAAAGTGGACCTTCTCATTGTTATTCTGGCAAAAATTTATCTGTTCAATCAGCGGTGTTGCTGCTTCTTAAACATTAGAGCCTCAACATTCTTCGAATGAGCAGTGGTGTCAAATTGAGCTAATTTGTTTAAGCTGTTTATCTTTAAAAGTGGTTTTATCCCTGATTGTGTCCTCAGCAGTGGACATACCTCTTACACGAATTTTGAGGGGTATATATTCTTTTTCCCTCTGTAAATTATCACATTGTCTGCATTTCATTTTAACAATATAACCACTTCGAATTGTCTTATCCTACAGCTTTCAGGAGCTTACTTCACATTCCTGGAAATCATGATGAAAAACCAGATCCATTTGATACTAAACTTGGACTCAAGTAGCTTTATATTTATTGCTGGGTCTCTTGAGTCTGGACTTAAAGTTCTGGATGCAAATATCAAATCACAGGTTTGTGCTGCGATCGACCATTGTCCTTGGGATGTTGGATGCCATTTCTTTGTATTTGTTTGATCTTTGCAAGTGTTGAGACATAATACAAGTAAGTAATTAAAAGTGTGCTCTTCTCTAACATCTTAAACTTTATACGAGGTGGTCACACACTTCAACATGGTGGCTGAGCATGCAATGATTGTGAGTTCAAATTTCACCACCACTCAAAAAGCAAAAAATATTTCACGTGTTTGACCCAATCAAGCCCACAAGCGAGACCTAATATAATTATACTATAATATAAGTGTGAAGGCCTTAGTGTGAAGTCAAAAGACTAAAATATCCTTATAAAATTAAGTGACATTGATGCCCTTAAAAAATAAATAAGTTCTTCCTTCATCAACTTTAAACCAAAACTTTATTATACTAATGTGCTGAAACGTTAGGGCAAGCATTCCATAATAAATACTGATATTAGTGAAGTTGCACCTCTTCCATGCACTTCTTGCTATTTTCATTTTTATCTAGTTTTTTAAATTATTTCTTTCATTTATACGTTGGTAACCCACAAAATCTCTTCAGAAATTCTATTATGTTTATATTCTTTTCTCACATTGAGCAGTAATTTTTTTATACTATCAATGAATTAACTATACTTAAAGTTCAAATAACCTAAGCGCTAGAAAAAATGAACAGGCAAAGGTAGTGTCAATAAATCATCTATATATGTAAGTTAATGAGAGCACAATTACAAAAGGTAGAGATCCAAATTGAGTGCAAAAGTAGATGACCACACGTCAAGGATAGATATGTAAAGTTCTTGGAAGGCAGACCTATACAGAAATACTTTCTAAGTTGTGATTTTAAATGAGATCGACATATGCTTAACAGCCAACGAGCTCCATTTCATATGTCCCCCTCTATGTGCATTTGTGCGACTCTGATTAGTTCGGTTTTTCTCTATGCCAACGAGCTCCATATCAGATATGCATCTATTTTTCTCTTTGTTTATCCTTAATATTAACATAGTTTATAATAGTTTTCAAATATATGTATTATATCTCTTCCTTTCTAAATCATCATAGTTCATGTGTTGAAGGAATGCAGTCAATCTACATATAGGTGGTGTTATAGTTTCCTTTATATTATTATATCAAATAGAGCTCCAATCCAAAGTGTTGAAAGAACAATGAGTAACGAACTTACAGTAATAGAGAAGGCATTGGATAATGAGGCTCTATTAATTGTCTATAAGGAAAAGGAAGTAGGATATGATCATATTACATATTTATATAAACCTAATTATTTTGTATTTAGAAATTAAGTCGGTCGAATATGCTCACTATTTGTTAACATATATTATATAAAATTGATAGGAATGCACGTGCAACGTACGTATCCAAAAACTAGTTAAATAATTAAAAGTGTGCTCTATCTGACAGCTTAAGCTTTTGTATAAGGTGGTCACGATTCAATGACAGCCTTGCTGGGATGAATCATATAATTAGTTCTCAACAAACTGAATCCAATTTATTTATTTTTAGTGTGCATCTGCTGTGGACAACTTGGCTACTTTTTATTTCGATCACATAACAGCTGGAGAGTCACCAACTAACCCCGAGGCTCTTAACCTGGCTCAACATTTGGCCGATTGTCCGAACATATTTCTTGAAGTAAGTTCAACTGCTCTATTTATTTAAAGGAATAATGATTTCAAGACCTTTTTTAGAAACTGCGTATTCGTTTTAGCCGTGGTAGTAGGGAACTCTGTTCTTTTTTGACCCCTCCCTCCAGTTTGTTTTGTCCCTTTTATTTCATGAGGTTTCATCCTTTATTTTTATTTTTTTGTTATTGCTCTTATATACATATTTTTGTTCGGGTGGTGGTGCGGGAATGTGGAGTTTGGGCTGGAAAATGCAGTAGATTTCGGAAGATGGTATAGCATGCTCATTACTATGTTCAAAAGTCTCATGCCAAAATTATTTTCAACAATAGGTAGTGAATGTTGGGCCCTCTGTCGGTCTAATTCTACTAGTATAGATAAAGTTTCTATTGTATATCATAGTACCGTCATAGTAGTTTATCTTCTAAAATTTCAATTTGTTTATAAATTATATTATAGTAGTGTCTGTGAAGGGAAGAAAAAAGACCCACAATATCATTCCACAGTTGGGAGAGAACTTGGGATGGCTGGACTCTGCTAATAAAATTATTAAATTTGTTGAGAAAGGGTCGTGGAAGGAAGAGATGTCGAAAGAGTGACCACCTGGAGTGGATTTGTCCTTATGTGGTACAGATAAAGATTTGGCAAAGAGAAGATGTTAAAATCTTAAAAAATGATAGAACGGAGCAATATATTCTTGATTGACAACTACTCTCTCAGGTATACGATGGAGTTTGTATACATGCTTAATTGATTGCTTTGGTGATTCCAGAAAATCGCCCTAGTCATTGGGAATTTCAAAAAATGGGCTGCAAGAATTGAAATATTCCGGCTAGATGAGTTAAAGAACTAAATGGTGTCACTGATCAACGTTTGTCATCGACCAAATTTAGCGCTCCGACCAGGTTTGGATAAGATGTTCAAGTTTTCCGCGGTTGAAAGACATCTTCAAGAAAAATTGGAGACAGATTCTGTTTTCTAGAAATGGATGATAACAAGAGATACATAATATATCTGAGATGGGCTAGAATCTGCATGTGTTTTGCAGAGATAAAAGTCCCGACGACGATTAAAATCATGGTGGATAACTTCACGTTTAGTGTTCGGATATGGGTGGAGTTCAATGCTTGGGTGGAGAAAGTTGATCAGGATGTAAAATACGGCTATCGCAGAAATGGAAGAGATGAGGTGTAGAACCTTGGTGATTTGAATGCAGCGTCACAGTTTCCCAATAAGAATACCTTGTGGAATTCTAACATGCGTACGGGATGCATGTCAATTGTGCAACCAGATTTAAAATTTAAAAATGAAAAGGGCCATCTTGTGAAGGCTTTGCTTTTCTAATTTTTAAGTCTGGTGCGTCTGGGTCTTCTAATAAGTAGACAAATAATAAAAGTAGCCCATCTTATTCATTGGTGAAAATAAGGAGCAACCCGACCGTTACAAACATTCATATATCTAACGGACGGGGATCCAATTTTCCTCTTCTAATTTTAAGTCTGGTGCGCCTGGATCTTCTAATAGTAGATAGGACCATCCAATTCATTGGTGAAAATGAGGAGCAGCCCAACCATTTCAAACATTCATATATCTAATGGATGGGGAGCCAATTTTAGAAATGTCTGCAAGTCCAAAGCTGAAGAGCCATGTTTAAAGACGCAGACCCTTATCTCATTTATCCTTTAGTGTCGGAAAGTTGAGAGCTCCATGCAGATGTTGGAATCGATGGGAAATAAAGATACTACAGTCTCTGTGCTTGCTTCCTTGGATATGTTTGTCCAAGACCTTCCCCTAGGTCCAAAGAAAGCTTTTCTCTGGAATATTTCGAGGATGAAAGGGTGAGATGGAGTCATTACCTGAAGATGACAATATGACCTGGGAAAATCTTCAAAAGAATTTCATTCAAAGGTTTTTGAAGAATTCACATGAACACATGCTGTTGATTCTCCTTTGATATATTTATGCGCAATTTCAGTAAAAGATTAAACTGAGAAGGGCGTCAAGATGGGTAAGAAGGAATATACTGAAAATGTATAAACTACTTGGGGTTCATATGATGGAACTCGAAAATGAACTCCTTTATCTGTTACTACAGATTGAAAATATCAGGACCTATAAATTGGTGTCAAACTCAAATCCTTCTCCTATATTTAAAGGGAGTTGAAATTGCCCGTTTAATGTCAATTATGGTGAGTCTAGTGGATATATGGGCAGTGGGCAGTGGGCAGCAGGAGGAAGTTATTGAATGAAAAAAAGTGAATTTGAAGTTAAGCTTTTGGAACCCCTAAAAGATAAAGATGAACAAAGATTGATCAGGCTGATGGTTTGAGATTGGAAAGCAGATATCATCTGTTTTGTGGAAACAAAAATGAACAATGCAGATTTTCCTCTTATTAAAAAGATAGGGGGCAGTACATGAGCAGAAGGGCTGATTGTTGAAGCCTAGGGAAGTAGTGGAGGTATTCTACTGTTGCTGAACAAGAAAATATGGATATGTAACGATTGATGGGTCTGCGCGGCTACTGTTTTGTTGTAGGAGTTGAACTCTGGATCTCTACTGCCCTTGTGATGGGGGGAGAAAGGAGCTTTGGCATGAAGTGGTTGCTAATTAGGGGTTCGAAGCATCATCATGTGTTGTCGGATGGGATTTCAGTGTAACAAGATTTAGTGACGAAAGATGTGGCGGAGTTTTCAATCCTAGATCTATAAGAGATTTCACAGAAGTAGTTGATGAGTTACCTATGATGAATTATCCCTTCCAATGTGGACAATTCAACTGATTAAGGGATAATGATATTTCTTGTGCATCAAGGATTGACAGGTTCCTTATATCTACTAAACGGGATGACTTCTTTTAAGACTATAAAACCGAGGGGCATTCCTAGAGTTTGTGCAAATCACTAATCTATTCTCTTGGAATGTGGGGATTGGAATACAGAAAGGTCATCTTAAATTCGAGAATATGTTGGCTGGAAATGAATTCATTGATTTAGTGGATAGATGGTGGAAATCATATGAGGTACAGGGAATGTTGTCCTAGCCAAAAAGTTGAAGTTGTTGAACCTTGATATCAAAAAATGGACAAGGAACTAAGGAAGCCTTTGGTATGCTGCAAGAAATATAGAAAGTTGTTTTGGAAAAGCTTGCTATGAAGGATTAGTCAAATTCAGTAGAAGGGGCTGAGTATGAGGTGGAATCCATGCAGTCTAGCCTTTCAAAAGAACTGAAGAGATTGCCAAAGCTGAAGAAACATAGTGGAGGCAGAATAAAGCTGTTTATGGATCAAGCAAGGTGATAAAAGTAAAAAGCATAAACAAAGCAACAAAGTCCATGGTGTTGGCGAAAAGCAAGAACTGAAAGCTTCATGCTTCTTTGAAGTGAAGCGCACAATTTATTGAAAAATTTGAAAAGATAAACATATATCTATCTATGTAAAGTTTCAATAGAAATGTCACGACCCAAAATCCCATCGGAGTCGTGACGGTGCCTAACACCGCTTGCTAGGCAAGCCAACAATCGATTAGCAGAAACACTTAAATAACGTTATTAAATAATCTCAACAGCCTAATAACATAAATAGCTGAAATCAATACTAACAATGCAACTGAAAACCATCCGACGATCTGGTGTCATCGAGTACATGAACGCTACAGAATTCAAATACAGAGTCTGAAGCCAAAATACAATACTGTCTGAAAGATGGTACAATATAACATGAACTAAGAGAAAAAGGGACTTCAAGGCCTGCCAATGGAAATAGCAGCTACCTCGAAATCTCCAAAATTGGTACTGAAGCCACTCTCTAGCAATCACCTCTCTTAGCAGCACCTGGATTTGCACATGAAGTACATAGTGTATTATGAGTATAGCTAGCTGACCTCATATACTCAATAAGTAACAAACCTAACCTCGAGCTGAAAGCAGTGACGAGCTTAGTAGGGCTGCTTATCGGGCGGATTGGGCGGTTATTTACTCTTAACGGTTTGGCTTATCGGTTATCGGCTTTCAAATGTATTAATCCGCTAGCCACCCAATAAGATATCGAGCGGATTGGTATCTGTTTAGCTCTTATCGGGCGGTTTATTGGCCTAATTCATGTATTATTCTAGGACACGCACTTGGTGCTACTTCATGCCTTCTCTCTCTTTAAGTGTGTTCAACACTCTCCTTCTTATCTGTTGGCTGAGGTTGTAAGCCATGACATACCTGGGACAACTATTAGGTTATGTTTGATCTGCCATATCAATAGTTTCAGTGATGAAAGAATGTTAGTAATAAAGTAACCTCACCGTAACTCAACCACAATCTCATTGAAGTCGTGTTGAATAAATGGCCAGTGTGTGTTTTGCAAAAGTCCAACCTTAATCTAAATGCCCACTTGGATTTATGTCTTTATTTTTTTAGCAGTCAAGGCCTTCTAGGTATGTATAAATACAACACTTCAGCTGCCCTAGAAAATCATGTGATACAAACAGTTTTCTCAAAGAAAAAATCAAAGATAAAAGCAAATTAGAAGAATGGAGAATGAAAGAAAAATTTATATGGATAAAAATAAATTTTATATATTTATAATGGGTTAACGGATTATCCGTTAAGAAAATTGAATAATCCGCCCCCAAGCCGATAAGCCGTTAATAAAAAATTCAGTCCGTTCCCTGTCCGTTAAACCGTTAACCCGATACCAATAAGCCATTAAGCTTCGGTTTCGGTTCGGTTCGATTTTCGGTTTCGGATCGGTTTTGAACATCCCTAGAGCTTAGTAAGGTCCAATATTCATTTCAAATAGCCAACAACTATAATAACGACAAAAAGGAAAAGTAGCTCAAGTAATATCAAGTTCAACCTTTTCATAATAAGAAGGGAAATAAGCATGCTTATCATGAATATAAGTTATGACATAAATTCTTCCACAAAAATCACCTAAATATGATTTTATCAATTTTACTGTGATTCCTCGTTCTACACATCAAATAGAGACATTAAGTACCAATTAGCATGAGGGAAGAAACACACTCTATACCTGTATGAGAAATATGCATGCTAGAATCAACAATATCGTAGTTAAATCAAGTATACCCAATTTCAGCACATGTATAGTGTCTGACACAAATACCCTTCAATCATCGCACACATCCACATTCAGCACCATACCATTGCCTGACACAAGTCCCGCACAAGGCATATATATATGACCCGTGTGTTTGCACCCACATGTTATTACCTGACTCCGTAACTGATCGGATCTAAGTCAACGATCAATATCACGTTGCCCAATATAGGGCTACGTAATCAATACCACTCAGCCCAATGTGGGCTTGGCGCACACGTCACCTCAACTCTATGGCCAAGATCAATCATCAAGAGCTCAAGTCTAAAATGCTCACATCTCACAATACCCAGTTCAACTCGTGTCACACATATAAAAGCACCAACAATATGTGAGATAACATATAAAAAATGTATAGAGATAGACGGAGGTGTAACATCATGACGGAGAATATGACTACAATTAAGGCAAACAACTCAATATAGCAAGAATAACCCTATCACGTCCCAAACAGATAAGCACATAGCATAGACTTGATTTCTAACCTGAATAATAACTCACGTAGTCATACAAGTGGAGAAAACACGGAAATAAAGGAGCATGATAGCAAAACAAGGCACATAATAGCCTAAGGTCTACCTGGATCATGAATAACCCGGTTGTATGCATATACGCTCGTCACCTAGCATGTGCGTCACCCTCTACATATCTCAAATATCATAGCCAACAGTGATTTTACCCTCAAACCAAGTTTAGACAAGTTACTTACCTCAAGGTGCTTGAATCAATACTCAAAAATGCCTTCCCACGCGAATCGACCTCCAAACAGCACGAATCTAGTCAAATAACACACCACTATGTCAAATAATGCTAAAGGAACAACATCGGAGCATAAAGACTCGATCTTTAATAAAAAGTACGAAGTCAGCCAAAAAGTCAACTCGGACCCGCTTTTCGAACCCGAGCAAAGTCACAAATCCTGACTACCCATTCCAATATGAGTCCATATTATAAGTTTCATCCAAATTCAACTTCGAATGGGGGTTCAAATCTCCATTTTTCACTCTTAATCAACCAAAACCCCTAAAAATTTCTCTTTCAATCCCATAATATGTGTAATAATCCATGGAGAAACAAGATATAATGTTAAAATCAGATAGAAATCACTTACCCTCTTGCCTTGTGTGAAAATCCTCATCAAATATCACCAATCTCCAAGTCTAGGGCTTAAAATATGAAATAATGGGTCTAAGTCCCGAAATTACATCACTTATAAGTCTGCCCAGTGATACCCTTCGCGAACGCGGCCCAAGCCTCGTGTTCGCGAAGCACAACTTAGCCTCTGCCCCAAAAGACTCTTCGGGAACGCGGTCAACCACCCGCAAACGCGATACACTGGCAACTTAAGCTTACGCGAACGCGTCCCAGACTTTGCCAACGCGAAGGCTAACCCCAGTCCCAGCCAACCCTCTCCTCTACGCGAAAGCAAGCCCTTTACTCGCGAACGTGAAGACCAACGACCCCAGCTCTTCGCGAACACGACACCCTATTCGCGAACGTGGAGAACAAATACCACAGTTGCCCTAAGTAAGCCTCCGCGATCGCGAAGCACACCATACGCCAACAGAATATTTGCAATTCAACCAAGCTCCGGGTGGTTCGAAACTTACCCGAGCCACCAAAGACACCGTCCAATCATACCAACAAGTCTGTAAACACTACCCGGACCTATCCGAATCCTCCAAACACATGCAAGATCACTACATCTACAAAACGACGATCAAACCATCAATTGAACTTCTCTTAAGTTCATAGGCTTCTAAACTTCCAATCAAACATCTGATTCCTATCAAACCAACTCGAAATGCCACCAAACTTTGTACACAAGTTCCAAATGACAAAATACACCTATTCCAATTCCCGGAACGACAATCCGAACCCGATAAATAACTCACCCGCACCAAGACATCATGTGTTGTGCTCATACCACTTGATCGAAGTCTCGGGGTAGAAAAATATATGCATTACTGCATATTAGATGCTAAAATTAAGTGTTACTTGTAACGACTTGGCCGGTTGTTTTGTGTATTTGAGCCTCGTTCCCCTATTTGATGACTCTCGCATGCTTGTTTGTTGTTTTTTGACTCTTGTGGATGGTTGGTTTGCTTTCTGAAAGGTTTTGGAATGAATTGGAACACTAGTTCCATGGTTGGAAACTTAAGTTGTAACAGTTGACCCAGGAGTAAACGACCTCGGATTCGTTTTTTGATGGTTTGATAGGTTTGTGGGGTGATTTTGGACTAAGGCATATGTCCGGATTTGGATTTGGAGGTTCCTAGGTTAGTTTGGCTCTAATTGGCAAAAGTTGAAAATTTAAAGGTTTGAAAAGTTTACAAGTTTGACCGGGAGTTGATTTTGAGGTTATCGGGTTCGGATTGTCGTTCCGGGAATTGGAATAGGTCTATTTTGTCATTTGGAACTTGTGTACAAAGTTTGGTGGCATTTCGAGTTGGTTTGATAGGAATCAGATGTTTGATTGGAAGTTTAGAAGCCTATGAACTTAAGAGAAGTTCAATTGATGGTTTGATCGTCGTTTTGTAGATGTAGTGATCTTGCATGTGTTTGGAGGATTCGGATAGGTCCGGGTAGTGTTTACAGACTTGTTGGTATGATTGGACGGTGTCTTTGGTGGCTCGGGTAAGTTTCGGACCACCCGGAGCTTGGTTGAATTGCAAATATTCTTGGCGTATGGTGTGCTTCGCGATCGCGGAGGCTTACTTAGGGCAACTGTGGTATTTGTTCTCCACGTTCGCGAATAGGGTGTCGTGTTCGCGAAGAGCTGGGGTCGTTGGTCTTCACGTTCGCGAGTAAAGGGCTTGCTTTCGCATAGAGGAGAGGGCTGGCTGGGACTGGGGTTAGCCTTCGCGTTGGCAAAGTCTGGGACGCGTTCGCGTAAGCTTAAGTTGCCAGTGTATCGCGTTTGCGGGTGGTTGACCGCGTTCCCGAAGAGTCTTTTGGGGCAGAGGCTAAGTTGTGCTTCGCGAACACGAGGCTTGGGCCGCGTTCGCGAAGGGTATCACTGGGCAGACTTATAAGTGATGTAATTTCCGGACTTAGACCCATTATTTCATATTTTAAGCCCTAGACTTGGAGATTGGTGGTATTTGATGAGGATTTTCACACAAGGCAAGAGAGTAAGTTATTTCTATCTGATTTTCACATTATATCTTGTTTCTCCATGGATTATTACACATATAATGGACCCCCCTCCCACGTAGAGAGGGGTCCATTATCTATCGAGTTTTGTACCATGCCCCACATGTGAACAGAGGCGGATTTATGATTCCTAGTGTATGGGTGCACTACTAAAAAAAGGAGAAAAAATGTATTAAGTGAGAATTGATCCCTATTCCTCTTGGTAAATAACTCAACCTTCAACCAAGTGTATCATTCAGCCTTCTTGGAGCATGGGTCCAACAGTTAATATTATGCAAATTTTAGAAAATATGCACATAAAATATCTGATTTACGGAGAGACCTAGGTTCTAGCGCCCCATAATCTCACCTATAAATTTGCTCCTGCCTGTGAAGCGATAACCTATCACTTCATCACTTTAAGTGACGAAGCAATGGCTTTTAATAACATTCATGGCAAGCCGGTAGGAGACAAAAAGTTGATTAAGAATCACATTTTGGGCTCCTATGAGAAGCTGTTGATAGAGAATGAAAAATGGAGAAGTTTATAGGAAGATAACATGTTGGCTGTTCTTCCAGATGATGAGAGAGATTGCCTGCAAAGACAGTTTGTTGCTGAGGAAGTGGAATCAGTGTTCAACACTTTGTAGGGGAGAAAGCTTTTGGACCTGAAGGATTCAGTATATCCTTTCAGAAATGTTGGCCTACTATGAAAATGATATAATAAAAAAATTTGATTTTTTTTACAAAGAAGACACTTTTGAAGGAGTTTTAATGCCACATTCATAGCGGCTTACACCAAAAGAAATTTCTATGGAAATAAAAGATTATAGGCCCATCAGCATGCTTGGAAGTGTTTACTAAGGTCCTTACTGACTACTCGAAGATGGTGATTAACAAATCTTTGTGAATCAGATTGCCTTTATAAAAGATTGGCAAAACATTGATGCTGCTATGTTGCTAATGAATGCTCGGACCAGTATTTGCAGATAGACAGGCATGGGGTAACCTGTAAATTGGACTTAGGAAACGCATATGACCATGTGAAATGGTCCTTATCCAAGGTGATCCACTTTCACCTCATCTCTTTGTCATGGTGATGGAAGCACCAAGTCTTTTGCTAAAGAGGGCTAAAAGTCTTGGATGGCTTGAGGGTTTCCAGATTGATGGTAAAGGTGATGAAAAAAACTGGATATATGACATATATGAAATACTTGGTTTTACAAAAGGAAATACTTGGTCTGACATATTATATGCTAATGATTTCCTTTTGTAAGGCCAAGTATTTCATCTTAGAATCATCATCTTGACATTTTAAGCATTGTCTGGTCTTAAAACTAATCTGGCCAAGAGTAGCATTTTCGCTCTAAATGAAGAAAGTATTCTTCTGGAGCTCTCTGATATACTCGGATGAAAATAGAAGCTTACCCTGCTACTGCTTATTTTGATAAAATTACGTAATAATACACTCCAGAAGTTAACCTTGCAACCGGATGACCCAGATTTAAGTTTACAAATATATAGCCCAATATTATTTGGCTTAGATCCGAAAAAAACCTTTATGCCCTTTTTATTCCGACGCAAATTTTTCATGGGTTTTTGTTCTATTTCTTATCCAAGTTTATACATTCCTATCCCAGCTATAAACATACAACAAACAGACCTAAAATCTCTTATTTTCCAAGTTCTATATAGATGAATTTGCTCCAAAGTTTATGATTTGACAAAAAACTCAACAAGAAAAGAAAAATTTGAAAATTCATCATTTAGTAGAGAAATCAACGAAAAAATTAACTTTATATATAAATTGTTAGATAAAAGTGAGAAAAATACAAAAATTCTATTTTTCAGTTTTAACTTCATCTGTACAGTAATGTATATTGATGTATAAGTTTGTATAAACTTGTATATGAAATGTTGAATAATGTATACCAGTATTTCGCTGGAAAAAAAACAAACTCAGTGTTAATAGAAAACATAGAGAATACGAAGTAAAAGCAAAAAGAAAAATCTAAATAAAAAGTAACCAAAACAAAAGCAAAAGGGAACTGTGGAAAAACTAAAAATAAAAAATATGCAACAAAACTAAAATTACTATCATGAAAGAGAAACTTACTTAAAAAAAAAGATCAATGTTGTATAAGTATTTTCACACCTAATATACAATATTATACAACATTATACCCTCATTATAATTTTGTATAATATTGTATAATATTGTATAATGATGTAGAATGGTGTATACAAAACTGGATTTCATCTTGACCTTCCTTCTTCAACTAGTATGGTTCCCAAAACCAATGTTAATCAGACACAGTTAACCCAGCACTCAAGATTCTTATCATTACAATAATTTAGAGTTTTTTTTTTTTTAAAGAAAAGCGAAAATGGCTATCAGGGTTTCAATATACCTCAAAAGCATAAGTACATTAGGTGCCATTAGCACAAAAACACTAGAGAAATTAACTACAAAGTTCTGAAAAAGGGAACAAAAAGACGCAATAACCTAAGGCAAAGAAGATACACCAAAAGCTAAGAATGCTGAGACGTGCGGAATAAGCTTTTACTTAGATCTCTACCTCATCTTCCGGCACTTCCTCTTCAACCTCCTCATATGCTTCTTCTTCCACTTAGCTCTCATGGTGAATCAGCTACGCCTTAAGTGACTGCTCTTTACTTCGTGACCAGAACGAACTTGTCGTCACTTTAGATTAGATTTTCAAGCTCCTTCAATGGAGTTTAGAATTTGGATGCAACAAAACTTCAATTTTAAATTTGGACACACATAAATCGAGATTCAAATATTTGAGATCTATAAAAATTTATGAAGATTAAACAACTTAGTAGAGAAATTTGAGTTCTATAAATATTCAGATCTAAGTGAGTGAGAGAAGAGAAAGAAAGGAGAAAGCAAAGAGAGGCTGAGAGTATAGAGTGTGCCGTGGAAAAATGAAAATAAAGAAACCCTAAAAGTGTGTTTGTAATAGTGGCTAAAGTCTGAAAATGTTATTTCAGATTATATACAACCTGGGCTAAAACTAGGTAAGGACTTCAAACGTGGGCCATTTTCGGTTGGGCTGTTAAGCCAAGTGACAAGGGCTGAAATTATCCCGCTTATTTTTGGGTCTTCCTCTTGCTGCTAAATTGAAGGCCAAAGGGAATTGGCTGGGAGTTCTTGGCAGATATGAGAAAAAATTCTCTGAATGGAAAAAACTATATTTATCCGTTGGTGGGAGACTAACTTTGGTGAATGGTATGTTGGATAATGTACCTACCTATTTGATGCCCCTTATCCCCATCCCTTCTACTGTGGAAAAATATTAGATCAGCTGAGGGATAATTTCCCCTGACAAGATAATGCTACACAAGAAAGATGTGTCTAGTCACGTGCAACTTGTGATGATAAATAGAGAAGGTGGTGCACGGGAGTGAAGAACTCAAGCTTCAAATAAAGGTTTGGTGGGAGACTCACTTGGGTGAATGTTGTGTTGGATACCATGCCTACATCTTTGAGGCCTCATACTATTCTGTTCTACTGTGGAGAAAAGATTAAATAAGCTGAGAAATAATTTCCTCTGGCAAGGTAAGTGCTACACAGAATGAAGCATCTATCAATGGCAACAGGTGATGATACATAAAGAAAGTGGTGCCATCGAAGTGAAGATTCTCGAGTTTCAAAATAAAAGTTTGGGAGTGTATTTATCAAATGGCTCTGGAGATTTAATGATGGTAAAGCAGGATTATAGAAAGATGTTATTTTTCACCAAATATGGGATTGTAGATCATTGGACTCCTAAACTACAGCTATGCATAACAAATAACTATCTGGAAGCATATCTGTAGTTATTGGAGTGACTTCCAACTATATACTAGATTGAGTGTGGGAAGCCGTAAACATGTTAGATGGACATTAGAGTGCGCGCAAAAATCATACTTTATGTTAGTTTGGCTGTAAATAAAAGTTGTTTGGTGGCTGACTGTTTCTCTGAACCTAGATGGCATCTCAATGATTTGGAGATTGATGAGTTTGGTCTTCTACTAGAGGTTGTACAGTCTGTATCCTTAAATGATGAGAAAAATGAGTCACTGATCTGACTTGTCCAGTAAAAGGGGAGACTTTGCTGTTAAGAGCTACTGTAATCTATTTTAAAAATAAAATGGTTGCTGGAATGCTGATTGGCCTTGGAAACTTATTTGGAAATCAAGAGTACCTCCCAGAGTGGTTGTTTTACTTGAGTTTCAACTAGGAATACTTGTTTGACTCAGGATAATCTTCAAAGAATAGGATTGCCCTTATGCAGTAGATGCTTCTTCTGCAAAAGTTCTCAGGAGAGCAGCAGACAGTTATTCCTGCATTCAATCAAGTATGACTAATCTGCTCATTGTATTGAATCTTTTTGGAGTTAGCTGGGTCATGCCAGGGGATATAAAGAGCCTATTACTGTGCTGGAAGGGTGAGAAGATAAGCAAAAGATTGAAGACATTGTGGAAGACTGCTCCATTATGTAGTGGACTTTGTCTTTGAGAGAAACAAGAGATGCTTGAGAGAAAGACAAATAACGTTTCTATTGTAAAGCATATGTTTAATTTACAAATATATACTTTTGGTGTAAGGGGTCATATGTTCGATAGCATGTCACATTTTTTTCTTTTCATTTTTTAGATAGCATGGGGACATAATCAAAATTTGTAATTCCCTTCTTCTTCTACCCTTCATAGTACCTTCTTGGTATTGATTTTAACGGAATTTACTTTACCTTATCGAAAGAAAAAAGTTATTGTGATATGGAACTGATTCATTTGTTATGTCAACGTGATCATCTTCCCTGATAGATAATGAAGACTCTCTTTGAGATTGTTCTGTTTGAAGATTGTGGCAACCAGTGGAGCCTAAGTAGACCGATGCTGAGTATGATACTCATCAGCGAAGAGGTGACACTAATTTTTGTAGCATTTAGATTCCGTCCTTATTATTTCGAAAACTGCAAGATGCAAATGTGACTATGATACACACATACATATGTCTGTGCCGGTGTTTTCACAAAAGACACAGTATTGGGTTCTGTTAGCAAGTTAAATCACCAGTTCCACATTCTGAATTTCATTAAATTATGGTAGTAACAAAAGCAAATCATAACTATATCACACGGATGTTGATTGAATCAGCAGACTTAATCTTGCGTTTACAGTTGAGATGTGTTTGACTTTTTTTAAACCCTTCTACTAATTAGATGTCAGAAATAGTAGTTGTATCCACTGTGCTTGATGTTCTCCCTTTGCCTAGTCCATTGCTTCTTTCTAATAGATTGTCATGGTTTAATCCATGGAGTTCCGTTATGACATATTCTTTGTTAATCCACCTGCATCACAGGTTTATAGGAAGAAATCATTTAATGAATGCATTACATTGTAATAAACAGAATAATTTAGATATTAGAATATGCTTTATAGTGGAGAGGAATGGTTGTGTATTACTATACCTGATATGATTATGATTATGATTCATTCGCATCTTGCAGATGTTCTCAAACTTAAGAGCTCAGATTTTGTCTTCACAGGTATGAGAACTTGTTAGTTAGGGATAATTTATTTTGTCTATTGCTATAATGTTGGTCTATTTGGTATCATTGTTCGTAATCCTTCTTTTTTTTTTTATTTTTTTTTTACCATAAGGCGAAAAAGATGGATTGGTTGTATCAATGCACGTCTTCGTGGACTAATGATCTACTTCCTTGTGCTGACAGCTCCTCTTTATCCATTTTCATCTGCAGCCAACAGATCAGCAACAGCGTCTTTCACTGTGCTTTGACAAACTTATGGCTGATATAACTCGAAGCTTGGATCAGAAGAACAGGGATAAGTTCTCCAACAATCTAACTAGATTCAGGAATGAGTTCCGGACCAGATAAGCACAGTGATAAAAGCAAGTGGTGCATCCCTTGTACACAATAAACTTTCTCCCACCTTCCCAAACACATACAAAAAGAAAAGGGCACATTTACGCAGAGAGAACATGGGAAGGGAGAGCCAAGGAAAAAGAAACAACATCAAGAACATGTTCAAGAAAAATGAAATTGTGATGGTGGCTGAAGTTTTATTTCTTTTTTTATTTGTCCTCATTGGTGAAATGCATTCTGCGAAGTGCTTTCTGTCATTTTTTGCTAAATCCGTGCTGTAATTTCTATCACAACAGTGTACAGTCCAACTGAAGATCTTATTTTTGCTATTAGAAATGCAAAAGATCATTAGTGTTTTCTGACGAGAATTTGTAAATGAGCATTGTTAACGTGTTAGATTATAGGAATGTGTTGGTGTAATGGTACCACCAATGGGGTTTATTTCGCTTTACTTGATGCTAATAGAAGTAGAGCTTGTTTTGCCCTCACCTTCCTGAAATTACAACAGAGGATTCTCTTGTTTTCTTACCGTATTTTCGGGCTTAGATGATTGATAATGGGATTGTTTCTTTATCTTTCTCCGCTTAAATAATAGGTTTTTGTTTGTGGTAGGGTTTGAACCTATGACGTGCGTTTGATCTACCGCAAATCAAAGTCCTGGTCCAGGAGTCTAAGGTGAAACAATTTTTTCAGCTTTTCAAAAATAGTTTTTGCTTCTACTCAAAAATATTTTTCTTCCTTCTAAAGCTTGACCAAACACCTCAACTTTGAAAAAGCTTTTTTTTGACAAGAATTATTTTGGCCTCGAAGAAGCTTGGCCAAATATGCTAGTAAGCTCTATGGTTCAACTTTTTAGAGGTCGTTAGGTTGGGAAACAAGTTATTCCAGGATTAATTATCTCGAGGGTGTTATCCCACCCTCCTATAGGGATAAAAATAACACTTCAATCACGGGATAACTAGTCCCAAGATTAGTTATATTGTGATTTTATCTCAATCAAATGCAGGATACACTCATCTCAAATTTAATTTTATGATTACTTATCTCTTATCCTTTGTACCAAACGGGCCCTTAGGTTCTTAGCTATTTTTAAAACTACGGGTTCAGATCGATTGTTTGTTGCAATTCTAGTGAGTTCTTCACATAATTATGCTATGCGTCGAAAATATTGGATTGAATTCGATGCTGCAACTCTGGATGTGCCTCTATCCAACTAACTCTCCCCCCTCTCTCTCTCTTCTTATATATATATATATATATATATATATAATTCAACATTTCAAGATCCATCTCGTTTATATATCCCAACAAGGTTCCAAATATGGCTAATAACATGTAAGTAATCAAGAAGTCTCACAATCCAACATAGCATAAGAGAACAATACAAGAATTAAATAAAGATGAAATAGCACGAGCTAGTCAGTTTTTTGACTGGTCATTCAAAGATAGTCAGCGTTCGCAAAGTCATTTGAAAAGAGCCACTATTTTACTGCAACAGGGACCGGTCCAGCATAATATACTGGAGATCGGTACACCCGTGTATGAACTTTCAGCATATTATGCTGGAACTCCAACACACGAAAAGGTCCAGCATAATATACTAGAGATTGGAGTACCTATATATGAACTTCCAGCATATTATACTGGACCGACATATTATACTGGAACTCAAGTATATTGTGCTGGAGTTCTAGTATACATATGCTGGTACTTCATTATAATATGCTGGAGTTCCGGTATACTTATGCTGGAACTCCATTATAATATACTGGAGTTCCAGTATACTTATGCTGGAACTCGAGTATACTATGCTGGAGTATTTTCTGGATTTTGAACAGTGTTTTCATTGAGATTTATCTTTATATGAAAAGTGGCTAAAATTCGATTACTTTTGAAACTATGGCTACTTTTGAACGACCACTTGTAAATCTGGCTATTTTTGAATTTCTCCAAATAAAGACATGAATAAACTACTTCTACCTGCATGCGTTAGCCCATGACAAAGGCATACACACTCGTCACCATGATATACGCTACTCCCAATACGTTTAGCACATAGCAATTAAATAGTTACAACCTAATTCCCTCAAATCAGGGTTAACCACGATACTTATCTCTTTCCGGAACAAATCAACTCTCCAGTACCGTTTTCTCTAGAACAAGCCTCCAAACAACTCGAATCTACTCAAATAATCAAAACAAGCTTAAGGAGCCCTCCTAATACTAAAATGGTTCGGTCATTAACATATTTGGAAAGTCAACAAAAAATCCAAACCGGGCCCACTCGGTCAAAATCTGAAATCAAGAGCAAATCTCAATTACTTATTCATCCCCAAGTCCAAATATGTTATTTATTTCGAGATCCGCTCTCAATTCGAGGTCTAGATCTCCAAAATTCATTTTTTTAAGTCCAACAGAAAATCTTATTTTCTACTCTTTAATATCCTAGATTTAGGGATAAAAATCTGTGGGGAATAATGAAAATTAGTTAAAAAAGTTGAAGTTACTAACCTTTAAAGTTGTGAAGAAAATCCTCCCAAATCATTGTTGATACCCAATTTTTTCTTGAATATTTTTTATATGCAAAATACTTTCAAAATAGTATATATATGCATATATAAGCATGTCCAAGTGTTTTATTATTTTTTCCAATTTTTAATAGATTTTTAAACCAATTTATTGCCCTATTTTAACAGTACAAAACCAATAATTATTCCCAAAATTATAATTTTTGGTGATTCAGTTATTGTATTCTCATATTTATACCAAAATATAGCTCAGGTAATTTTTGCACATTTTTATAAATTGAATTGGTATTTTTAAAGCTAAATTGCATTTAATTGCAATATTAGCCTATTTTAAGAATTAATTGCGTTTATAATTACAAATTTGATTCGAGTATTTTTAATCTAATATTTATATACTATTAACTAATTTAGCACCTCTAATTTATTTTTAGAAATCATTTTACTATTTTTTATAAAATAAAAAGGAAAAAAGTGGCTATTTAAAATTTAGCCCTATTTCATTTCAATTTTAGCCCAAATTGACCCCTCATTTAACCCCAGTTTTAATCTCAATTGGACCGGCCCAAATCCTAAATTACCTGACCCCCTGACCCATTTATTTTTACCCGCCCGGCTCCCCTTTGATCCAGGCCGTTGATCAAAATGATCAACGTCCACGATTCCCCCTTGCCTTTTTAATTTTCCAAACCCCCCAACTCTAAGCCATTTCATCTGAGACGCCACCTTTGAATCCCTTCGTCTCTCAAACACTCTCGAACCTTCCCTGAACTCTCATCATCTCCCGCCTTGAAACTCACCGGAATCAATGGCTTCCCAGGTTGTGAGGCCCCTATACTCACCTCCTGTTGCTCCTATATGCTTGATACTTGAAGATTCGAGGCCAGACCTCGAAGGTCTTCACTTAGACCTTTGCCGACTCGAGGTTTTCGACCATCTCCGACCTTGCTCCGGCGTATCCTGGTCTTCTGAGCCTGATTCTAACTTCTCCGACTCAGGTCAATGACCTTTCAAAGCCTTTCACATTCTAGGGTTCTTCTGAAACCCTAACCCTTCGAGGTTTCTCCAATTCTTTTTTGATCTGTTGAGTATCTATGCTCTACTTGAGTTTTCAAACGATTTCCCTAACTTTTATTTTTGAAAATTACTTTCAAAACCCTTTTTTTCCGATTTAGGATTTTTCTGGAAAGTGTTTAAGTGTTTTATGATTTTTCTTCTTTGTTATTCGTGTGTTTGCTTCTGCTGTGTTCTCGTATCATCTTTTGTATGCTTCTCTTACTGTGTTTTCCTATACTATGGTCTCGTAGACTTCTCTACTGTATTTTTTTACCTTGTTCTTATATGTTTATCTTACTCTGTTTTCCTATATGCTTTTCTGCTATACTTTTCCGGTGTTCTTGTGTTCTTCTACTGTATTTTCCTGCTAAGGTTTTAAGTTTCCTTGTTTGCCTTCTACTAAGCCCTGTTTAAGTTTCTTCTAAACATGCTTTTCTACTGTTCGTATCAGTATTTGCCATTATGTTCTTTGAATCCTTCTACTGCGATTGCATGTTACTTTGCTATCATATTCTTCATAAGTTCTGTTGTTGAAGAAGCCTGTCCTTTTCTGAAACTTCTGAACATGATTTTGATTCAATTGCCTGCCCTCTCATCCTTGCTTTATGATTTGCTTGAACTAGGGTTTCATTTCGAAACCCCTAATTCTTTCAGATTGACTTCGAGTCTTTGAATTATGTTTGGATTTCTTTGTTTTCATATGACACTGACCTTTGCTAAACTCTTCTATACTGGACTTTCTACTGATTTACACGACAGTCTTCTTTCATGCTCACATGCTCCTTATATATGATGAATTTCCCTCTAAATGGTTTTCAAATTTGCAACTAGTGTTTACTTCCTTCTGAATATAGCTTGATTGATTTCTTTCCATCTTTTACTGATTTCCTATGTGACTCGACTTAGGTAAAACCTTTCTTCATCTTTTATGATTTGGTTCATTTATACCGAATTTCAGACGTTGTGATTTACTGGTTGTTAATTGATTCCCTTGCCTTATTTACACAAACCGTGTATTGTCAAAACCCTGCCCTTAAATGACCTTTATGTATTTGCCCTCAATTGCATGCTTTGCACAAAGTGTTTGATTAATTTCTTTCCTTAATTGGTTTTACCCGTTTGAATCTGAATCCTTTAATTAAGGGAAGCCTTGTGTGATTGATTGACAATCAGTTTTCAGATTATTTTCTTACCTTATTTCCTCATGACCTTCACACTATAAATACACTACTTTTCTTTCACACTACACACGATTTTAATAATCCTCCATTACTACAATTTACAATTCTTCTGAACTCTTACTCTCACATAAGAAAACTCTCTCTTCTTGTCTGCATTCTGACTTTCACAAGACTACTGCTTTTCCTATTTGTTTTCCTGAAACTGGTATGTCCTAATTCTAATTAACAACATCACCACAATGTGTTTACTTACGGCTTTCTACATCTCTGTCTCTTTACTACTTCTGCAGATTTAAATACTTAAACTAGCATGTTGATTTCTTTTGTTTGTTTCTGTTATGAACTCCTCTTCCCTATTCCCTTTATGTGTTTTGAGTTACAGTTTAAAAAATGGCAATATGCAAGTTATTGTCTATGGATTATACTTGATCCCTTAGGGGATCCTAACCTCTAAACAATATGTTCTAGTAGGCTTATGGGTGTGCCAGCATCTCTCATTGTTGGGTTATGCCCATTATCCTGCATTTATCTCTTACAATTCCCCATTCCTTATATCCCTGTGTGTACTGTTTCCCTTTCCCTTTTCCCTCTTGGAATTCTCCACTTGCACTCTCCCTCTTAGTTCCTAAGTTCTGTCCCCCCTCTTGTGAGCCTTCCTTGGGACCTTGAGTTCCCTCTGAACTTGGACACCTGAGGGCTGGCCCTTCCACACTGCACTTTGGTTTAATATGGTGATACATTTTGGTGTAAGCACTGCCCGGAGTTCTTAAGAAGCTCTTAGGGAACTCTGATACACCCAAGTGGTAGAAAGGCTTTGAACAGTAATCTTTGGAGTTGGTTTACTTCATACTTCAGACAGGAAGTCTGAATCAGGCTCTCCTTGGTTGTAGTTTTCAATTTCTGATGTATTTTCTTTAATTTATTTTCTTTAGACTGTAATAAACTTTTGGGGATGATTAGTGAAAAGGGAGGGGTAACCATGCATGTATATGGGTAGATAACTTGCCTACAGGAATCTCTAATTTCTGCGTTTTTTATGTAGTTACCATGCCTATGCATTTTTCATATAGTTACCATTCCTATAAGACTCCTGCATTTTTCATGTAGTTACCATGCCTATGAGACTCATGCCTTCTTATATAGTTACTATGCCTATAAGATTTCCGCATCTCATTTAGCTGCCATGTCTATAAGATTTCTGCATCTCATTTAGCTACCATGTCTATAAGAACTTCTGCATTCTCATTTAGATAACATGCCTACAGGCATTTCTGCACTCATATATATAGATACCATGTCTATAGGATGCACATGCATGTAGATAATATTCCTATAGGTCCTTTCTGTTTCTTGCATACTCATCTCTCATTAGGCAAACGTGTTTATAGGCCTTAATAACCAATGTAATTAGATATCATGCTCGTAATAAAAAATGCAACACCTAGATAGCATGTTGTAGGATATCTGCACTTCTCTATGTCTATAATAGTGTTTAAAGTCAACAAACACATAGAAGCATGCCTATAGGGGTTCTAATTCAAATTTGAATCGCCTCACTCTTTTGCAAGTTTAAACTGTCATTAGTAATGCATTATCAATTGCAGAACGTGTACTCCTTCTATTAAAATTGGCAACCTTTTCCTAAATCAATCTGCAATTAGTTTTCTTCTTTATTTCTGAAACCAGTAGATATCATGCCTATTGGTTCCGTCTAACACTTTGGCAAGCCTTAGGATAAACTTATAAACTGAATCAGATTTTATTAACTACAACCAGCAGGCAGGCCTGATCCGGGCTTCTTATCTGAACTTTGTAATAAATCAGTCTGCCTCAACCTCTTTTAAGCTTAATCAGACCTTAATCAGTACGTGCAAGACATGCTAAACTAAAAGCTTTTCTTTGATCTAAGGAGGCATGTTTGAGCCTTATTTGTTTATGTGCTTCCCCCATACTTGTTATATGTGTTCTTGCTTGTTGCCTTAGTATTTTTTCCTTTGAAACTATAAAGGCCAACATCCCTTCCCTTTAGGATTATTAGTCCTAAATGCCTCCGGGACTAATAGGATTGGGGCGGGTACTAGCAAGCAATAAGTAAAACGAGACCATTCCGCGTTTAATACCTTAACGGGGTGGGAAAGGGTAGATATGGATATGATGACCATGCGATAACGCCACATGTATAAGTGGTTACCGGGTGTTGTGTGGGGTGATCCATATTATTTATAAACCTAGGACCCCCCCCCCCCTCTTTTACTTGTTTATTTCATTGTTTATTTTCAATATTTTCAAACTATTTTTCTCAAAATTCAGTTTTTCTTTTGTTTCTTTTAACTTCATCTATTTGCAACCATTATGTGAAAATCCCCTCTTATTTGAAAATCTTACTTGCTTACATGTTATTTATGCTTAAAGTCACAACAATAGCTTGGCCGGGAACCACACTAGTGGATTCTGAGGGTGCCTAACACCTTCCCCTTGGAATAATTTCAAGCCCTTACCCAATGTCTGGTTATCCAAACGAAACCTTCTTAGTGTCCTAATGCACTTAAATCATTAGATGGCGACTCTTCAATTTTTTTAAACCCTTCCCAAAAGGGAATGAGTTTTCCTTCTAAATGTCATAAACCCAATTTTGCGAGAAAACGGGGCGCGACAGCATGGCTACTCTGCCGGGGATTTCTTTTAGGCTTTTACCATTTCAAGCTATTACTATGACTTTACATTTCATATATGCCTTTACTTGTTTTAAGCATTTAATTCCCTCTTCTACTATGAAACTGACTTATTTTTTGTTTCTTTTCTTTATTTCTATCGCTTTCCTTTACTGTATTTCCGTATTACTGTTTCAAATTATTGTAATTATTATTATGAAAGTGCAAATACATGAAAACTTGTTTTAATTATAGCATAAGCATGTTTTCAACATCATATTCCACTCGTGCCAAACAAAATACCATAGAAACGCTTATAATGAGTGGTTGCGCTCTTCCGATATTATCACCCTCTAAATCCGGCAAAGGCATATTTGCGGTAAAACCAGTCGATCAACGGTATAGTCGACGGTTCCGCGCCTTTCCCTCTTTAGTTGTCCGCTCAAGGGTACCAGTCTAATACCCCATAGAAAATCTTACTCTGTTTAAATTGTGCATGCCTCATAGTCAAACCTAACCGAGTCAGTTATGTTGTCCGCATAATGACTCTTTAAGATAGCCATGTCCAAAGTCCACTGGGTTTCCCCAAAACCCAAACGGGCACTACCACGTTTTGTGCATTTATTTGGAGAACTAAATGCTTCTATGCCAATTATTGATATTTAGTAGTCGAGTCTGGTGGGGGTAAGGGCCTAACACTTTGTCTTGCAGAAATATGAGGCACGAAGTCCCCAGATTCGGCATGGTCACCAACATCCACCCGAAATTGCTAAACTGGTGGGAAGATCTTCATTCTAGTGATCAGACTCTTGTCCGGAAATACCTAGGAAATCTACCTTCTCTTTTGGAAACCAGCCCAACAACAAAATCATAGAAGCTGCTACTCTATTCTGGGATTGTGATAGGTCTGTGTTCCGCTTCGGAGACATTGAGATGACACCATTGCTCGAAGAAATAGGAGGACTGGATGGTATACCGTGGGAAACTCCGGGTTTATTAATGCCGGAAAATCGCAAAGGTAGATGTTTTCTCAAAATGATGGGTCTAAAGAAGAATCCAGACTTGACATGTTTGAAAGAGTCATACATTCCCTTTGACTACTTGTACGAGAGGTACGGTCATAGAAAATCTTACCGTACTTATCCTGACGAGTTTGCCCTTACATCATTGGGGCATATTCACCGAAGGGTATTTGTCTTCATGTTCTTCTTCTTGGGGATGATAGTATTTCCAATGAAGAAAGCAAGGATCCATACCAGGCTAGCCATGGTCACCAAAACTCTAATGGACGGAATTGACGGACAACCATTCAGTCTTGTACCAATGATCATCGCAGAAATATACCGAGCCCTGGAAAGGTGTCAACAAGGGGCCAAACACTTTGAGGGTTGTAATCTGCTACTTCAACTATGGCTCGTGGAACATCTCCAAAGGGGTGAGTACCGACAGGAAATCCATCGAAGGGACTGGGACGAACATATCACTTTCCATCACCCAAAGCGAATGAATTACATGCCCAACATGTTTGCCCAACCGGAGAATGCTAGAGAATAGGTCGAACTCTTCGAAAATCTGACTGAGGACCAAGTACAATGGATGTTCGAGTGGTTCCCAACCGAGGAGATCATCGTCCGATCCAGGGACGCACCTTTCCTAATACTAATCGGCTTAAGAGGAACGTACCCATACGTACCTCTTCGGGTTATGAAACAAGCGGGTAGGAAGCAAGTTATACCACGGGTCGACAAGATGAGTCACTTCCTGGCTGACTTCCAGAATGACGATAGCCCTTACAGGTGCCAAGCTCAGCATATGTGGCATTGCAAGATTGTCTTGGGAAAGGACACCATTGAACCAGACAGATACCATGCAGGTTGCGCTCCCTATTATTCAGGCTGGTTAGAGGACAATCACAATGGTCTGGGTCAACCCGGGTTTTTTCGAGGTAACAGGATCATCGATGAAAAGGCTGAAGCACAGGTCAAGTACAACCATCTGCGAAAGAGAATCCGAGAATGCGAAAACGAGCACCGTGAGATACAGGAAGCCAATCAAAAACTAATCGAAGAGTGGAAGGATATGGCTGTCAGCACCGACAAGCGATTGGTCTATCTGGAGCGAGGTATAGTAGAGTTGGAAAAGAAGTTTCTGAAGAGGGTCGAAGATTGCCAGACTGCTGAAGAAAATGAAGGCGGACACTTGGCCAGAGCCTACTTGCTGTTGGGACTGCGCGAGCTAGGGAAGCTGTTCGATGGAGCCAATGATGCCGAGTCTGGGAAGGTCCTTCTAGGACCAAATAGATAGGAGTCTTCTCTTTTGCTTTAAATGAATGTAATAAGGTCGATGGCCATTAGTGACTATTAATTTCTTGTTATGTTAGTGTCGATTTGGGATTCATCTACCTTTTATCAATAAAATGAGGCATTTAGCATTTTAAGTTCTCCGAATTAACTTGTCGCTAGGCCTACCTCGGGCACAATGAGGTCCCCAAAATTAGGACGCGCTTTATATTTCAAGTACTACGTGTTAAATATTGTGACATTTTTTCTTATGATCCTCACTGACTTGTTACCTTTTTGTTTTTGCTTTTGTTTATTCCCCTCCCCAAAGGTTAGTTCGTGCACTTTGGCATCGTCATCATATTCCACAAGATCCAAGGGCCCTCCACCCACTCCTCCTCCTAGTCCTATCAGAAATAGGAACAAAGGAAAGATGGAAGATTTGAGCAACACCAGAAAGGAAAACTCAGTTGAACGGGTAAACATCACTCAGGGCACTCAAGTTCCTAAAGAATGTGCGTCCCAACTCGAGCAGAAACTGTTGAAATTTCAGGAGGAACTCGATCAAGTTCGGAACTTGGAAAGCTTGTCATTTTCCCTCACTACCCCAGATGTCAATTTTCCAAGCACTCAGAACCCCGCACCTCCGCAAAACATCCCGAAACCACAAAACCATCTGCTCCGCTCCAACACTGCAATACTTGCCACACTTCAAACAATACTCCACTACTCATCCCGGAACCTTTGAACTCAACGAATGACCATTTCCACACTCATCATAACACCCTCATCTATGTGGAAACTATGCCACACTCTACTCAACCCATTTCAAGCACACCCGAGTCGGATGATAAAGACTCACTTATCAGGAATCTGGCAGAAGAACTGATGAAACTGACTAACTGAATTCAGGGCGTCGAAGGAAATAAGGGGATTGAAGGGTTGAACTACGAAGACCTTTGCATACAACCGGATGTCGAACTGCCCGAGGGCTACAAACCTCCAAAGTTCGAAATGTTTGATGCAACAGGGGATCCCAGGGTACACTTGAGAACATACTGTGACAAACTGGTCGGAGTGGGAAGAGATGAGAAGATCCGCATGAAGCTTTTCATGAGGAGCTTGAAGGGAGACGCTTTATCTTGGTAGATTAGCCAGGATCCGAAGAAGTGGTCAAGTTGGGTAAGCATGGCATTCGATTTTATGGACAGATTCAGGTTCAACACGGAGAATGCACCAGATGTGTTCTATATCTAAAACTTGAAGAAGAAACCCACAAAAATCTTCCGTGAGTATGCTACTCGATGGAGATCAGAAGCTGCTAAGGTTAGGCCTGCTTTAGAGGAAGAGCAAATGAACAAATTCTTCGTTCGGGCCCAAGACTCATAGTATTATGAGAGGCTGATGCTGATCGAGAATCAAAAAATTTTCGGACATCATCAAGCTAGGAGAAAGGATTGAGGAAGGCATCAAGAGTGGTATGGTTTCGAACTCTGAAGCCTTGCAAGCTACCAATAAGGCTTTACAGTCTGGTGGTACGTCCAAAAGGGACGTAGGTGCTGTAATGGTTGCACAGAGAACCAAATCCCCTATCAAGTACCAAGCATACCCTATACCTCCAATCACATATCAGCCTACCCCAAATTACCAAGCACCCTGACCCACTTACCAAACTCCACCACCCACTTATCAGTCATCTCCACCATATCAGCCTACTTCGCCCAAATACTCCCAACCAGCACATGTTTACCAAGCATACAACACCCAACCATCCTACTATCAATCACCTCCCCCACGTCAAAACTTCCCTAGACCTCGACCAAATTTCGACCGCATACCTCCCAAACAGTATACCGCCATCGCTGAACCAATTGACCAGCTGTACGAAAGACTCAAAGCTAATGGCTATGTCACCCCTATCCCTGCCATAACCCCAGAAAACCCTTCTCAGTGGGTCAATCCAAATAAATCATGTGCATACCATTCCGGCATGAAGGGACATACCATTGATGAATGCCACTCTCTGAAGGGTAAGATTCAAACTTTGATTGATGACAAGATCATCGTAGAGAAGGAGCCTGCTCCGAATGTCCGCAATAACCCTCTTCCAGACCACAAGGGCGAAGGTGTCCACATGATCGAGATAGAGGATGACTGGGACCCCAAGGGATCAATCGGGTTAATCACAGAAGGCGACGATCCAAAGAAGCCAGTAGTCACCCTTAATCCGATTGTGGTCTAGATTAAGCATTCTGGGGACGTCGAGGTAAACATGTCCATGCCACTCGAGTTTGAAGCACCATCCTCTGCAAAGACGCCAGCACCAATAAAGGTTGAATTTATGTCACCAGCAAACACACCTACACCCTTTGAAGTTGCAGTCTTACCGCCTAAGGGGCCTGCTCCGATCGGAGTAAAGATAGCCACGCCGATTCCAGTGGCAATGTCGGCAGTAACACCATTCCACACGAAGGCCATACCTTGGGACTACACATCCGAGGCAAGAAGGAAAGGCAAGGTCAAGTTTGGGGAAGCCGTTGCGGCTCAGGGTATGACAAGAACTGGTAGGGTTTATACCCCAGAGCACTTGGCTGAGTCAAGCAAGCAGGCCTCTGGTAGGCCAACCATCACTGAGATCGGGTTCGACGATCTCTGAAGAAAGATACAAGCCAAAGAATATTCAGTCATTGATCAACTGAACAAAACACAAGCACAGATTTCTATCCTTGCTTTGCTACAAAGTTCCGATGCACGCAAGAATGCCTTGTTAAGAGTGTTGAGTGAGGCATATGTACCAAGTAACATCACCAGGTATTGGAAAGTCACAAAATCACTTTGCATGAAGATGAGCTACCGCCAGAGAGGTTGAGTCAACAAGGCATTGCACATCACCGTGCAGTGCGAAGATTATTTTATCACCAGAATCCTGATTGACGGAGGATCCAACCTCAACATTTGTCCACTGGTGACACTCAGGACATTAGGAAAGGAGCTGCATGAGATCAAGGACGGGGCCATCAACGTCAAAGCTTTCGACGGATCCCAAAGGTCTACTATTGGGGAAATTAGCTTGTGTTTGCAAATGGGGCCTACTTGGTTTGATGTTGATTTTCAAGTGATAGACGTGCCAGCGTCCTACAATCTGTTGTTGGGACGACCATGGATTCACGCCGCTGGGGCCGTGACATCAACACTACATCAGGCACTGAAGTTTAAGTGGAATCACCAAGAGGTGATCATTCATGGCGACGGTAGCAATCCCATATACAGTCGCCAGACCATTCCAGCAATTGGAGGAAGAAGAAGAATAGGCGGGGAAACTTACCACCACATCGAGCGAGTCAACGCCGTTGACAAGGACAAATGGTGGGATAACAAGATTAAAAACATATTGAACTGGAGCGGGTATGAACCTGGCAAGGGACTTGGCAAGAACCTCCAAGGGATCGCTAAGCCCATCAAGCTCAAGAAACATGGCACCACCTTCGGATTGGGATATTAGTATACTTAGGAGGAATTCAACCACAGGTCGCCACCATGGCGCGGTCCTTACTATCCATTGGAGCAGCCAATACCCCATTTAGAACAGACTTTCCAACCGACCGAAATTATCTATGGGTCAGAAGAAGAGGAAGCACTGGCAGCAGTGAGGAATTTGTTCTTAGAAGATGATGATATGGATTGCTGTGTCGTTTTCGAGGAGGAGGGGGAGGAAGGCCCTTCCATACAGGCTGTAAGCGGAGGAGCACGCCTCAATAACTGGACTATCAGAACCACCAGAGCCCGACGAGCCTCGGGCATTACTATTACTTATCTTGATGAACCAATGATTATGACATGCAACGAGACAACGCAACAAACGGACATAGATTTAGAGGAAGATGATATACTGGAGGAAATCATTAAAGAAGTTGAGAATTTTGAGAACAGACCTAAGTCCAACCTGGACGAGACTGAGATTGTTAACCTGGGAGATGCAGAAAACATCAAAGAAACACGAATCAACGTTTATTTATCGCCCTCAGAAAAGAGAGAATACACGAAATTTCTAAGGGAGTATGAGGACATATTCGCCTGGTCGTACGACGACATGACTGGTCTGAGTACATCTATTGTGGCTCACAAATTGCCAACCGATCCAACATGTCCGCCAGTAAAACAGAAGCTCAGAAAGTTCAAGCCAGATATGAGTTTGAAAATCAAGGAAGGAGTCACTAAGTAGGTCAAAGCTAAGGTCCTCAGGGTAGTATCGTATCCAACATGGTTAGCCAACATTGTGCCAGTGCCAAAGAAGGACAGGAAGGTTACAGTCTGTGTCGACTACCGGGATCTCAACCGGGCCAGTCCGAAAGACGACTTCCCCTTGCCAAACATACATATCTTGATTGACAATTACGCCAAGCACGAGTTGGAATCATTCGTGGATTGCTTTGCTGGGTATCATCAAATCTGGATGGATGAAGAAGATGCTGAAAAAATGGCTTTCATTATGCCATGGGGAATGTACTGTTACAAGATGATGACGTTCGGGTTAAAGAATGCAGGGGCCACCTATATGAGGGCCATGACTACCATTTTCCATGATATGATACACAAGGAGACGAAGTATATATGGATGATGTCATAATCAAGTCCAAGAAAGCCATTGATCACACGGAAGATCCGAGGAAGTTTTTCAACAGACTGAGAAGGTACAACCTGAAACTAAACCCCGAAAAGTGTGCATTCGGGGTTCCAGCTGGAAAATTGCTTGGGTTTATTGTGAGTCGTCGGGGAATAGAACTGGATCCATCAAAGATTATAGCCATTCAGGAATTGCCACCGCCAAAGAACAAGAAGGATATAATGAGTTTCTTGGGGAGACTTAACTACATCAGCCGGTTCATAGCCCAATCTACGCTTATTTGTGAGCCGATCTTCAAAATATTAAAGAAGGATGCCGCCACCAAATGGACCGATGAATGCCAGAAAGCTTTCCTCAAAATCAAGGAATACTTATCAACACCACTAGTCTTGGTCCCGCCTGAGCCAGGTAGACCTTTGCTACTCTACATCGCAGTGTTAGATGGTGCCTTCGGTTGCGTCCTAGGGCAACATGATGAAACATGGAAGAAGGAGCGCCATTTATTATCTCAGTAAGAAGTTCACCCCGTACGAGGCCCGGTATTCTCTGTTAGAACGCACCTGCTGTGCTCTAACTTGGGTGGCCCAGAAGCTGAGGCACTACTTCTGTGCCTATACTACATATCTCATATCCAGGATGGATCCTTAGAAGTACATCTTTCAGAAGCCCATGCCCACTGGCAAGCTAGCTAAGTGGCAAATCCTTTTGAGTGAATTTGACATTGTCTACGTGACTCAAAAAGCAATCAAGGGACAGACACTAGCAGATCACCTTGCTGAAAACCCTATAGACGGAGAATACGAACCCCTGAAAACGTATTTTCCAGATGAAGAGGTATCATTCATAGGAGAAGATATTGCAGAATCCTATGATGGTTGGAGGATGTTCTTCGATGGAGCAGCAAATTTCAAAGGAGTTGGCATAGGGGCCTTCCTAGTATCAGAAACCGGTCAGCATTATCCGGTGTCCGCCAAACTCAGGTTTCCGTGCACCAACAATATGGCCGAGTACGAAGCCTGCATCTTAGGGCTCAAAATAGCCATTGACATGAACATCTAAGAGTTGCTGGTAATTGGGGACTTAGACCTACTCATACATCAGGTACGAGGAGAATAGGCGACCAAGAATGCCGAGATACTCCCTTATCTGCACCATGTGCAGGAATTGAGAAAGAGGTTCACAAAGACAGAGTTCCAGCATGTTCCAAGAATCCAAAATGAGTTCGCCGATGCATTAGCCACCCTATCATCTATGATACATCATCCAGATACGAACTTCATTGATCCTGTTCTGGTGAAGATCCATGATCAGCCAGTTTACTGTGCTCATGTCGAAGAAGAAGCAGATGGAAAGCCTTGGTTTCATGACATCAAGGAATATTTGGCAAAATGAGAATACCCAGAGCTTGCAAATGCTACTCAAAAGCGCACACTTCGAAGGTTGTCCAACAATTTCTTTCACAACGGAGAATCCTATATAGGAGGACTCCTGATTTGGGATTATTAACGTGTGTCAACGCAAAAGAAGCATCCAAACTGCTAGAAGAAATCCACGCTGGGACCTGCGGTCCGCATATGAATGGTTTTGTTCTAGCAAAGAAGATCCTCCGCGCTGGTTACTTTTGGATGAAAATGGAAACAGACTGTATCCAGTATGTCCGGAAATGCCACCGCTGTCAGATACATGCAGGCATGATAAAGGTACCTCCAAATGAGCTTATTGCAACAAGCTCACCTTGGCCGTTTGCCGCATGGGGAATGGATGTTATTGGACCAATCGAACCTGCCGCTTCCAACGGGCACAGATTCATCCTAGTGGCAATTGATTATTTCACCAAATGGGTTGAACAACATCTTATAAAGCAGTGACTAAGAAAGTCGTGGCAGACTTTGTCCGCGACCGCATTGTTTGCCGATTCGGGATTCCAGAGTCAATCATTACTGATAATGATTCCAACCTCAACAGTGACTTAATGAAAGCTATGTAAGGGACCTTCAAGATCAGACACAAGAATTCCACAACCTACCGGCCTCAGATGAATGGATCTGTAGAAGCCGCCAATAAGAAAATCAAGAAGATACTAAGGAAGATGATAGAAAAGCATAAGCAATGGCACGAAAAGCTATCGTTTGCTCTATTAGGGTATCGCACCACAGTCCGAACATCAACTAGGGCAACTCCCTATATGCTGGTTTATGGAACAGAAGCCGTCATTCCCGCTGAAGTAGAAATTCCTTCCTTAAGGATCATACAGGAAGCTGAACTCGACGACGCAGAATGGGTGAGAAGTCGATACGAGAAGCTGGCTCTTATAGATGGAAAAAGAATGAATGTAGTTTGCCACAGTCAGCTTTATCAGAAAAGAATGTCCAGAGCCTTCAACAAGAGAGTCAAGCCAAGACGGTTCACACCGGGGCAACTGGTGTTAAAGAAAATTTTCCCGCATCAAGATGAAGCATAAGGGAAATTCTCCCCCAATTGGCAGGATCCATACATGGTTCACCGGGTTCTAACAAAAGGAGCCCTTATACTTGCAGAAATGGACGAGGAAGTTTGGCCAAAGCCAATCAATTCAGATGCAGTCAAGCGCTACTATGTGTAATCTTCATGATTTTCTTATTTGATGTAATTTGAACTACGTCTGACCTGATTCCCGTTTAAGAGGGGATACGTAAGCAGCCTTATGGGTTCGGTCACAATTCAATAAAATTTCATTTTCCCCCCGCAATTGGAAATTGGAGCAGAATTTTGAGGAGGACCCTCAATATTCCGAAGTAGCTTTAGCCGATCATCGCAAACAACCATCAGAAGCAGCAGTCCATTAAACTGGGGCAGAAATTTGAGGAGGACCCTCAAAATTTCGAAGCAGGAGAGGTCGCGATGTCCTGAACCACGTCATAGTCGTCGGTTCATCTAAAAACTATTTCTTAAATATATACTTATGTCATATCTTTACAAACTCATGCTTGTTATTATCGAAATCGCTTTGTTCAGCAACGCTACCCCAATGATACATACCGTGTCATCAGACCAAAACCGAACAGGGCAAGCAAAGTCAGCAGGAACACGAACTAACCTTTCCCCTTTACAAAAATCACAATTTTTCTTTGGATGCAGGCACCCGAGTCGCAATATCATATGTTATACACTCATACTGTTTAGGAATACAACTCTCAGAACGGTCACACCTATTCACAGTTGCTATCCGCATACAACACCCCCAGCAGCCACGATATCGCAATCAGCTATCAGCTAAGAAATTTTATTACTCTTCACCTTTTATTTCTTGCATTGCATAAGGCTACCATTGTGCCTTCCGAGACTAAGCTCTATCTCTATCTGCATTCTTGCATTGCATAAGGCTACCATTCTGCCTTTCGAGACTAAGCTCTGTCTCCATCTGCATTGCATAAGGCTACCATTTTGCCTTCCGAGACTAAGCTCTGTCTCCATCTGCATTCTTGCATTGCATAAGGCTACCATTCTGCCTTCCGAGACTAAGCTCTTTCTCCATCTGCATTCCTACATTGCATAAGGCTACCATTCTGCCTTCCGAGGTTAAGCTCTACCTCCATCTGCATTCCTGCATCGCATAAGGCTAAATTCTGCCTTCCGAGGTTAAGCTCTACCTCCATTTGCATGCTGAAATATCGCCACCTTTACTTACATTTTGCATGGCTGAAAGATCGTCACCTTTATCTACATCTTGCATGGCTGAAAGATCGCCACCTTTATTTATGTCTTGCATCGGCTGAAATATCGCCACTTTATTTACGCTTTCATGAGCTGAAAGATCGCCACCTGTTGCATTGCATGGGCTGAAAGATCACCAAATTGTCCAAAGGCGTCATTGTTCGGAGGCACCATTCGCATAGCCCGAGAACGCCATGCCATGGCCTGAGGCCCCCCTTTTAATCTCTTGCATATCATTATTCAAAGGCATCATAGTTCGAAGGCATCATTCTCATAGCCCGAGAGCATCATTTCATGGCCTGCGAATCCTTCATTATACGCTTTACGGCCCAGGACGTCATGGTTTGAGGACGTCATCCTAACCGTCCAAAGACAACATTCATGGTCCGACGGGAAATTGCATCATGTTTAAATTTTTGCATGATATACGCTTGTATTGCTTGCTTGCAGGTAAACCAGCTAGCAACGGCCGTCTCAGCAGGAGCGATCCCGCTCTAGTTCCCGCAGCCCTATCAAACTTTAACCATCCATGCCAACCTAAATATCGCTTCCGTTCTTGAAAGATCTCCATCGGCATATCTCGCCGATGGATCCTGAACTACATGTGGCCTGATTCCTGTAAAACCAGGGATATGTAGGCAGCTCAGGAACCATAGCATGGTCTACCTTTTCAAACCATTTCGCCCGGTCAAAATTGGCCATCATATCTTTACACGACAACTCTTTCATCCTTCCCGGGTAAAGAGGGGCAGTTGTTGATACCCAATTTTTCCCTGTATATTTTTTATATGCAAAATACTTTCAAAATAGTATATATATACATATATAAGTATGTCCAAGTGTTTTATTATTTTTTCCAATTTTTAAAAAGATTTTTAAACCAATTTATTGCCCTATTTTAACAGTATAAAGCCAATAATTATTCCCAAAATTATCATTTTGGTGATTCAGTTATTGTATTCTCATATTTATACCAAAATATAGCTCAGGTAATTTTTGTACATTTTCATAAATTGATTTGGTATTTTTAAAGCTAAATTGCACTTAATTGCAATATTAGCCTATTTTAAGAATTAATTGCGTTTATAATTACAAATTTGATTCCAGTATTTTAAATCTAATATTTATATACTATTAACTAAATTAGCACCTTTAATTTATTTTCAGAAATCATTTTACTATTTTTTATAAAATAAAAAGGGAAAAAGTTGCTATTTAAAATCTAGCTCTATTTCATTTCAATTTTAGCCCAAACTAACCCCTCATTTAACCCCTGTTTTAATCTCAATTGGACCGGCCCAAATCCTAAATTACCCGACCCCCTGACCCATTTATTTTTACCCGCCCGGCTCTCCTTTGATCTAGGCCGCTGATCAAAATGATCAACGGCCACGATTCCCCCTTGCCTTTTTAATTTCCCAAACCCCCCAACCCTAAGCCATTTCATCTGAGACGCCGCCTTTGAATCCCTTCGTCTATCAAACAATCTCAAACCTTCCCTGAACTCTCATCATCTCCCACCTTGAAACTCACCGGAATCAATGGCTTCCCAGGTTATGAGGCCCATATACTCACCTCCTATTGCTCCTATGTGCTTGATACCTGAAGATTCGAGGCCAGACCTCGAAGGTCTTCACTCAGACCTTTGCCGACTCGAGGTTTCCGGCCATCTCCGGCCTTAGTCCGGCGTATCCTGGTCTTTTGAGCCTTATTCTAACTTCTCCGACTCAGGTCAATGACCTTTCAAAGCCTTTCTCATTCTAGGGTTCTTCTGAAACCCTAACCCTTCGAGGTTTCTCCGATTCCTTTTAGATGTATTGAGTATCTATGCTCTACTTGAGTTTTCAAACGATTTCCCTAACTTTTATTTTTGAAAATTACTTTCAAAACCATTCTTTTCCGATTTAGGTTTTTCTGGAAAGTGTTTAAGTGTTTTATGATTTTTCTTCTTTGTTATTCGTGTGTTTGCTTCTGCTGTGTTCTCGTACCATCTTTTGTATGCTTCTCTTACTGTGTTTTCCTATACTATGGTCTCTTAGACTTCTCTACTGTACTTTTTTACCTTGTTCTTATATGTTTATCTTACTCTGTTTTCCTATATGCTTTTCTGCTATACTTTTCAGGTGTTCTTGTGTTCTTCTGCCGTATTTTCCTGCTAAGGTTTTAAGTTTCTTTCTTTGACTTCTACTAAGCCCTGTTTAAGTTTCTTCTAAACATGCTTTTCTACTGTTCGTATCAGTATTTGCCATTATGTTCTTTGAATCCTTCTACTGCGATTGCATGTTACTTTGCTATTATATTCTTCATAAGTTCTGTTGTTGAAGAAGCCTGTCCTTTTCTGAAACTTCTGAACATGGTTTTGATTCAATTGCCTGCCCTCTCATCCTTGCTTTATGATTTGCTTGAACTAGGGTTTCATTTCGAAACCCCTAATTCTTTCAGATTGACTTCGAGTCTTTGAATTATGTTTGGATTTCTTTGTTTTCATATGACTCTGACCTTTGCTAAACTCTTCTATACTGGACTTTCTACTGATTTACACGACTTTCTTCTTTCATGCTCACATGCTCCTTATATATGATGAATTTCCCTCTAAATGGTTTTCAAATTTGCAACTAGTGTAAACTTCCTTCTGAATATAGCTTGATTGATTTCTTTCCATCTTTTACTGATTTTCTATGTGACTCGACTTAGGTAAAACCTTTCTTCATCTTTTATGACTTGGTTCATTTATACCGAATTTCAAACCTTGTGATTTACTGGTTGTTAATTGATTCCCTTGCCTTATTTGCACAAACCGTGTATTGTCAAAACCCTGCCCTTAAATGACCTTTATGTATTTTCCCTCAATTGCATGCTTTGCACAAAGTGTTTGATTAATTTCTTTCCTTAATTGATTTTACCCGTTTGAATCTGAATCCCTTAATTACGGGAAGCCTTGTGTGATTGATTGACAATCAGTTTTCAAATTACTTTCTTGCCTTATTTCCTCATGACTTTCACACTATAAATACACTACTTTTCTTTCACACTACACACGATTTTAATAATCCTCCACTACTACAATTTACAATTCTTCTGAACTCTTACTCTCACATAAGAAAACTCTCTCTTCTTGTCTGCATTCTGACTTTCACAAGACTACTGCTTTTCCTATTTGTTTCCCTGAAACTGGTATGTCCTAATTCTAATTAACAACATCACCACAATGTGTTTACTTACGGCTTTCTACATCTCTGTCTCTTTACTACTTCTGCAGATTTAAATACTTACGGCCTTCCACACTGCACTTTGGTTTAATATGGTGATACATTTGGGTGTAAGCACAGCCCGGAGTTCATAAGAAGCTCTTAGGGAACTCTGATACACCCAAGTGGTAGAAAGGCTTTGAACAATGATCTTTGGAGTTGGTTTACTTCATACTTCAGACAGGAAGTCTGAATCAGGCTCTCCTTGGTTGTATTTTTCAATTTCTGATGTATTTTCTTTACTTTATTTTCTTTAGACTGTAATAAACTTTTGGGGATGATTAGTGAAAAGGGAGGGGTAACCATGCATGTATATGGGTAGATAACTTGCCTATAGGAATCTCTAATTTCTGCATTTCTCATGTAGTTACCATGCCTATAAGACTCCTGCATTTTTCATGTAGTTACCATGACTATAAGACATGCATTTTTCATATAGTTACCATGCCTATGAGACTCATGCATTCTTATATAGTTACCATGCCTAAAAGATTTCCACATCTCATTTAGTTGCCATGTCTATAAGATTTCTGCATCTCATTTAGCTACCATGTCTATAGAACTTCTGCATTCTCATTTAGATAACATGCCTACAGGAATTTCTGCACTCATATATACATATATATATATAGATACCATGTCTATAGGATGCACATGCATGTAGATAATATGCCTATAGGTCCTTTCTGTTTCTTGCATACTCATCTCTCATTAGGCAAACGTGTTTATAGGCCTTAATAACTAATGTAATTAGATATCATGTTCGTATTAAAAAATGCAACACCTAGATAGCATGTTGTAGGATTTCTGCACTTCTCTATGTCTATAATAGTGTTTAAAGTCAACAAACACATAGAAAGCATGCCTATAGGGGTTCTAATTCAAATCTGAATCGCCTCACTCGTTTGCAAGTTTAAACTGTCATTAGTAATGCATTATCAATTGCAGAACTTGTACTCCTTCTATTAAAATTAGCAACCTTTTCCTAAATCAATTTGCAATCAGTTTTCTTCTTTATTTCTGAAACCATTAGATATCATGCCTATAGGTTCTGTCTAACACTTAGGCAAGCCTTAGGATAAACTTATAAACTCAATGAGATTTTATTAACTACAACCAGCAGGCATGCTTGATCCGGGCTTCTTATCTGAACTATGTAATAAATCAGTCTACCTCAACCTCTTTTAAGCTTAATCAGACCTTAATCAGTACGTGCAAGACATGCTAAACTATACGCTTTTCTTTGATCCAAGGAGGCCTGTTTGAGCCTTATTTGTTTATGTGCTTTCCCCATACTTGTTATATGTGTTCTTGCTTGTCGCCTTAGTATTTTTTTCCTTTGAAACTATATAGGCCAACATCCCTTCCCTTTAGGATTAGTAGTCCTAAATGCCTCCGGGACTGATAGGATTGGGGCGGGTACTAGCATGCAATAAGTAAAACGAGACCATTCCGCGTTTAATACCTTAACGGGGTGGGAAAGGGTAGATATGGATATGATGACCACGCGATAACATCACGTGTATAAGTGGTTACCGGGTGTTGTGTGGGGTGATCCATATTATTTATAAACCTAGGACCCCCCCCCCTCTTTTACTTGTTTATTTTCAAATTTTTGAAACCATTTTTCTCAAAATTCAGCTTTTCTTTTGTTTCTTTTAACTTCATCTATTTGCAACCATTATGTGAAAATCCCCTCTTATTTAAAAATCATACTTGCTTACATGTTATTTATGCTTAAAGTCACAACAATAGCTTGGCCGGAAACCACACTGGTGGATTCTGAGGGGTGCCTAACACCTTCCCCTTGGAATAATTTCAAGCCCTTAGCCAATGTCTGGTTATCCAAACGAAACCCTTCTTAGTGTCCTAATGCACTTAAATCATTAGGTGGCGACTCTTCAATTCTTTTAAACCCAATTCCCAAAAGAGAACGAGTTGTCCTTCCAAATGTCATAAACCCGATTTTGCGAGAAAAAAGGGGCGCGACAATCATCTTCTAATGAAGTCTAGGCCTCAAAAATAGATTAAAGTGAGCTAAATTTCAGGGATATGATGACTGCAACACCAACAATGGAAAAACTTACGTAAACAACTCGAAACCGATCCAAAACTCACTCTAGCCCCTCGGGTCTCATTCCAGACATCGATACAAGTATATTAACCTTACACGAACTCGGTCGTAAGCTCAAAGCATCAAACTAACATTAAAAATCAAGAATCAAAAATCAAAACTCAAGAATTCACATGTTAATAACTCAAATTTCCACCTTTCAATTGTAAGCGCTGAAATGGCCTCGGGTCACCTTGGATCCAGCAAACATAAGTACAAGTCCAAAATCATCATTCAAACCTACCAGAATCGATAAATTACCGATCTGAGGTTGTTTGTGAAGAATATTTACTGTGGTCTACTCCAACAACATTAAAGCTCTAGAATTGAATTTCTCTACCAAAAGCACATCTAAACTTTTTGGAAATCGAAACGAACCATGCACATAAGTCATAAAACATCAAATGAAGCTATTCAAGACATCAAATCAAGAAATGGAAAGCTGGAAATCTAAACGACCTATCGATTCGTTACATTCTCCATCTTTAAAAGAAACATTCATCCTCGAACGGACATAGAAATGTACCTGAATTGGCATAAAGATGCACATATATACTCTTCATATCAGACTCGGACTCCCAAGTATCCTCCTCAGTTGACTCCCCTTGCCAAAGTACTTTTGATGGAAGAAATATCCTTTGATCTTAACTTTCGAACCTGCCAATCTACAATAGCTACCGTCTTTTTTACATAAGTCAAATTCTCATCAAGCTGCACTGTGTTGAAGTCCAGAACTTGCTACTTATTTTCATGATGCTTCCGAAGTATCGAAACGTGAAATACCATATGTAACCCTACTAGGTTGAGAGCTAATGCCAACCTACAAGCAACCTCCCAACTCTCTATAATACCACACATGAACCAATAAACCTCGATCTCAACTTGCGCTCTTCCCAAATCTCATCACACCCTTTGTAGGCAAAACTTTCGAAAGTACCTTCTCACTCTCCATAAAAGCCACGTCATGGACCTTCTGCATAACTCTTCTACCTACTCTGCTCTGTTTGAAAATGATCCTATGTCAACTTCACCTTATCAAAGGCACCACCAACCAATCTCTCTGATGTAGATCTGAGCCAACACCTCTGAAATGCAAGAAGTCACCACTAAAATGAAATGTGCAGATTCGGTCAATCTATCCACAATAACCTAATAACATCAAACATCCTTAAAGTCCGTGGTAATTCTACCAAAAATGTCCATAGTAATGCGTTCCTACTTCCACTCTGGTATTGCCAACCTCTGAGTCAGACCTACTGGTTTTTGATGTTCATACTTCACTTGCTAGTAATTCAACACTGTGAAACATCCCCAACAATGTCCTCCTTCATTTTGTACCACCAGTAATGCTGCTTCAAGTCATGATACATCTTCGTGACACTTGGATGAATAAAATACTGTGAAATATGATCCTCCTGGAGAATCAACTCCCTCAAACCATCAACATCCTTAACACAAATCCGACTATGAAGCTACAATACACTATCATATCCAATAAATATACTCTTGGCACCACCTTGCTGCACCGTGTCCTTAAGCACCAACAAATGTGGATCATCATACCGGCAAGCCTTGGTACACTAAAACAAGGACGACCGCGCAATAACAAAATCAAGAAGCCTTCTAGGCTAAAAAATATCCAATCTCACAAATCTATTAGCCAAATCCTTAACATCCATAGCCAGAGCCTCAGCTGGAATAACTACCAAACTACCCATACTCTCTACCTTTTTACTCAAGGCATCCACTGCCATATTTGCCTTTCCTAGATGATATAAGATAGTGTTATCACAATCTTTCAGCAACTCCAACTACCTTCGCTGCCTCAAATTCAAATCCTTCTACTTGAACAAGTATTGGAGGCTCTAACATTCAGTGTAGACCTCACATGACACATCATACAAATAGTGTCTCAAAATACTGAGTGCATGCACAATAGCTTCTGACTTCAAATCATGAACATGATATTTCTTCTCATGGGTCTTCAACTAACGAGATGCATTGGAAATCTATGTACCATCATGCATTAAAATTACACCAAGCCTAATACACGAAGCATCACAACACAAGGTATAATGCCTCAAACCTGATGGCAATACCAACACTTGAGCCATAGTCAAAGCAACCTTGAGACATCGATATCTCTCCTCACACTCGTCAACCATTTAAAAGGAGATCCTTTATGAGTCAACTTGGTCGATGGAGTTGCAATAGATAAAAACCTATCAACAAAGCAATGATAGTAGCCTACCAAACCCAAAAAACTCTAAATGACTGTAGCTGAAGTAGGTCTAGGCCAATTCTAAACCACCACAATCTTCTTAGGATCAACCTTGATACCGTCGCTAGTCACCAATGACCCAAGAATTCAAGTAAGTCCAACTAGAACTCACTCTTCGAAAACTTGGCATAAAGCTGATGATCCTTTAGAGTCTATAATTCAACCCGCAAATGCTTCTTATGCTCCTCTCTACTACGAGGGTAAACCAGAATATCATCAATGAACACAATCACAAAGAAATCCAAATCTTGAACACTCGGTTTATTAGATCCATCAAAGACGCTAGAGCATTAGACGAACTGAAGGACATAACCAAGAACTCATAATGACCATAATGAGTCCTAAAAGCCGTCTTAGGGACATACGAAGCCATAATATTCACTTGATGATAGAAGGACTTTAAATCAATCTTGGAGAACACCTTGGAACCCCGAAGCTGGTCAACAAATTATCAATATGAGGCAATGGATACTTGTTCCTGATAGTAACCTTGTTCAACTGCCAATAATGAATACACATCCTCACAGAGCCATCCTTCTTTTCACAAACAACACCAACGCACCCCAGGAGAAATAATAGGTCTAATGAATCCCTTATAAAGTGAATTCCGTAACTGTTGCTTCAATTACTTCAACTCGATTGGAACCATGGGATATGGAGGAACAAAAATAGGTTGAGTGTTCGGAACCAAATCAATACAAACATCAATATCCCTATCGGGTTCCATGCCCGATAGATCTGTAGGAAATACCTTTGGAAAATCTCTCACTATCGGTACTGAATCTATAAAAGGAAATCTATACTAGAATCTTGAATGTAATAAATATATGCTAAACATCCTTTCTTAACCATGTGCTGGGACTTCAACAAAGAAATAACCCTACTTGTGGAATGACCAAGGTTCCCTCTCCAGTCTAGTCTAGGGAAGCCTAGCATAGTTAAAGTCGTAGTCTTAGCGTGACAATAAAAGATAGCGTGATAGGGGGACAACCAATCCGTATAAAGAATATCCTCGAAATCCACCATATCCAACAAAAAAAGATCAATTATGGTATCAAAACCATTAATAGTACCAACACAAGACCGATACACCCCATTCACTACTATAGAATCCCCAACCGGCGTAAGCACTAAAACATGAATATCATGAGAATCACGAGGCATACACAAGTGTGATGCAAAATATGAAGACTAAATAATTAGAATGCGGATCAAACAAGATCTAATCATCTCTATGATAGAGATAATACTTGTGATGACTGCATCAGACAACTCCGCTTTAGGCCTCTCTGGAAATGTATAAAAATGGGGCTGAGCCCCACCAGCTGTCCTCCGCCTCTAGGACGACCTTTACCTGGATGAACTCGATCTCTAGATGGCTTACCCCCACCTATAGTTGGCTGGTGGGTGGTGTGGCAACTGATACTGGAACCATGACATGGTACCTTGTTGTGGCGTATGTTACACCCTGTACTTCTATGATGTCGTATATTGTGTAAATGACTTGCTAAGCATGATTTAAATGAGTTTAAAGTTATAGTATGTCTACATATGAGTTTTGGATATTGAATATAATGTTTGGAAAAATAAGATTTAAGTTGGGGAAAACCCGACTAAGAACTTGCCTCGTAACGAAGCTTTTTGAGCAATTAATTTTGTAAGTTATATGAGGTATTTTGGGAAAATATTATATATCAAATTGAAGGTCTTGGAATTTAGTTTATAAAGCTTTTGATAATTTGTTTATACGACATCCGGATGAAGAGATATGACTATCGGAAGAAGGGCCGGTGAAGCACACATGTGGCTGACTTTTCAACCTTACTATAAATAGAAGACTCTGTCTTTTTTTTTTCTCCTTATTTTCTAAAAAATTCACGCAAAAGAAGATCTTTCATAGCTCTACAAGAAGTTCCTAAGGGTTTTGAATCAAGTCCATCATCCACAACTCAAAATCAAGAAGCGAACAAATCAACGCTATCCTTACGACATAGGTAAGATTTTGCCGTCCTCCTTTCTCCTTATAACTCAAGTTTTGAAAAGAGCTTCGACTTTGCCATCTTTCTTTCTCCTTATAACTTGAGTTTTGGAAAGAGCTTCGTGGCTATAAAAGCTTGTCACCTCTATATTTTAGCTGTACAAGCATAAGGAAGAGTGTGGATAAAAGGGAACAAGGTTTGAAAACAAGAACACAAGAGGTATGTAGGGTTTTCGTTTCATTTTCGGCACAATTTGGTTTAGCTATGTTCTAGCCTTTATTCTTACTATTTTAAGAGTTGTTCAAGGGAAATTTCAGCATTTATTGTATCCTTGTATATTATTGAATTCCATATGTGAAATATGGAATAAACTAGTTTAGGTTAGAACTTCAAAACATAACAAAAACCAAAAGGGCGAATCACCCGTTTGGCCTATGCCATCCAGACTTCCGTTTGTTCCGTTCCTTTGATGTTTTTTTGTATACCTAACCCCATATGATCCTAATATGTTCATTTAAGATCATATAAGCTTAATTATCATGTGTTTATGCTTAGATCATTCCTAAATCATATTTAGACTTTCATGTCACAAGTTAGCCATTATGAGCCGACATTACGTTCATAATTCTGTTTTGTTGATCGTTTGACACTATTGTGGATAAATGGATCTCCTTTAGTTTGATGTTATCATATTGTCCGGGTATCCATCCCCCTGTATATTGTGGTGCTTGCTATTATTTTTGGGGATCATCTAGTTTTAGGGAAAATTCTGCCGAAGTTTTTAGAAATTCAAAGAGTTGGACAAATTTTGTGTTCCTTAGTTCTAAATTGATTCTAGATGGATCCTAATGAGTCAATTAGCCTTAGTATCTCATGTACATGCTCAGTCTACCTAAATGGGGTTAGTCTCCTCTGTCTAACTTATGACGACGAGCGTCAGATTACGTTTGTGATTCTGTTTATAATTTCCTTCATGATCTCTTAAGTCCATATGATGCGGCCGCATGCGTTATGACTCATACATGCTTACATTAATTATGCTGGTGGGTGTAGCCCATAAGGCCAACGAGGCTTATTGATTATATACTGGGGGAGATACCCCATAATACCAGCCGGACCTATTGATTAAATATTTACCTGCTGGGGGGATATAGCCCATAACACTAGCCAGACACGTTATTTATGTGTATATAGCTACAGTTTGCATTGCATGACTATATATGAGGCTAGTTTAGATTTATAGTTACCTGATTGGGGGGAAATAGCCCATAATAGGTACCCGTTGAGATAGTAGTTCAGTTTCAACACAATTTCAGCTTAAACTTCGGTTTAGTTCTAGATCAGTTGTTAGTTCACATTCTTGTTTAGATTTTAGCTTATATTCAAATTTCTATCTTATAGTTATACTTAAGTATGCTTTACATATGCCTTCCACCCTACATAATTTGTACATACATACTCACGTCCCTTCCGGGGCGTTACATTTCATGCCGTGTAGGTTCAGATAGATCAGCGCTTACATCACTAGGCCATCCACCAGCTCTTGGATTCACTCCGCTTACTCCATGAATTAATTATCTTTTGGTATGTGTACAATCAGCTAGTTTTGGGTATGGCGGGGCCTTGTTCCATCCAGTACTTGTTCAGTTCAGCACTCCTAGAGGCTTGTAGATATACACTTGTGCAATTAGTATGTTTTTATATGTTAGCTTGTGTTAGCCTTATCGGCTTTCCAGATTGTACATTTCTTATCAACTATGCTTATTCTTGTTCAGTTTATAAGTTTATATTCATGATTAATAGATTATCAACAAGTTTAGTGATGATCGTCACTTAGTGTCGGTTTTCTATCGCGACCGTAGGCTTGGTCGTAATAGTGCACCACTCTAAAATCTGGGGAAAAACCTCTTGACATGTCCTGCATCTCCGAACTCAAAGCAACCCTTCTGCTGATGTGGCTGCTAAATCTGAAGCTATCCGTGAGGACCCGAATGACCACAATAGAAACTCTATTCTAGGGGTGTACTGATAGGACTTTGAGTTGGAGGTTCACTGTATGATGACTGGCCCGAGTAAGAACTATAAGTAACATAGTCGCATGAAAGACCATGAGAAACATGGAGTCTTGACTGAACCAACTTGATAGAATTACCTTTCCCAATCTGACCCCTGCTTCCACGCGAGGCACCACTAAAATCACCAAAACGATGAGGTCTCTTATCCGATGTCGCCTATTTCCCTTGTCCACAAATATGCTTGATCCTCCTAGCAATCTCAACTACCTGCGTGAATAAAGTCTTAGTCTCGGCCTCTCTAGCTATCTGAAGTCTGATACCATAAGCAACCTCCACTATGAACTTCCGCACCTTCTCTCTCTAAGTAGGGATTAGGACAACTACATAACGGGACAAATCAACAAATCTCGTCTCCTTCTAGGTGAATGTCATACCATCCTACTGAAAGCTTTTAATCTGGCTGCATAGCTCATCCCTTTGAGTGAGCGGAATGAACTTCGCCAAGAAAAGCTATGAAAAATGAGTCCATGTAAGAGGAGGTAATCCTCCTGGTCTGCCCATCTCATAGGTCTTCCACCTCTTGGCCGAACCATGCATCTGAAAGGAGGTGAAGTAAACTCCATTGGACTCAACCAGTTCCAAATTGCGCAAAATTTTATGACATCGTGTCAAGCTCCGACATCGGGGAGCGCGACCGGCGCTCAACCGAGATATCCCAGTCAAGCAAGCCTACTTGATGCCTTCTACCCAACCTTACCATGAATAATGTGAGGATGAATATCAAAGGTTAGACAATGAGAGAATAACACGTACAACACCCATCTCAATACTTATAGAAACTTCCAAAATATTACATATTCATAGATTAAAAGTGGAATCATTTTTGACAATTACAACATTTCTAGTTTGTCCTTCCCAAATTAAAATACAACCCACAACATGTGTCTACAGAGCTTCTAAGAGAACATGGGTACCATATGCGAGTGCCGTTGACAAGGCCCCGAATATACCTTAAAAGTAAATGTACATGAAGACAATACTACATATGGGCCCCATTATAGAATAGGGCTCACCAAAATCCACTAAGAAGAGGTTATGATGCTATCAACGGTCACTACCACCTGCTGAGGAACACCTGCATCAATCAAAGATGCAGCGCCCCCACAAAAAGGGACGTTAGTACATATGGAAAATTACTAGTATGTAAAACTAAATACCCTCTCATGGAATAGAGTACCAACATTAAAGAGAGAAAACATGGAAAAAATAAGAAACTCAAGTAACGTTGAAATGCCAAGTTAATAGCAAGGTAAATCCATAAGTAAATATTAATGTTTTAAAGTCGGGAGATCATCGGCACCGATATACCATCATTCTTATGGCATGGGGACCGATCTCCGCCCAATCCGCTAAGCCGTCAACACCACTACCATGTGCACGACATGGTATCTGATTACCGTCCGATCGACTAAGCTGTCTTACCACAATGTTGTGTGGGTAGACATGGTCCTTTGCTAGCTATCATCTCATCCCTATTAAGTGGAATAATCTCAAAACATCAATACAAGAATTTATCTCTCAATCACTCCTACACCGGCACGTGCAGTTTCGGGTTGAGGTCATTTCAACCCACCCTTCCTCGATGACCTAACAATTGTAAAAGAGTTACAATTCATCTCATAGCCTTTTCAATCTCTTTTACTTCGTTGGCACTCTTGGCTGTACACGTAATTCATTTTCTTGGCACGATGGCCGCATTTCAGTTATTTCATATTCTCATTATTTCACTTTCAAGGATCATCTTATTTCATCAACATAGAGAAAATATAAAAATCACGACTTTAAATACATAAGTGATAAGTGTCTTAACACATTTAATCATCTTCCCAAGAGAGAGCATAGTGATTTGCAATTGAAACATGAATTAAAAATCATAAGCACTGGATACATTAACCATACTTGAAACATTCTTTCAAATGAGAGTGATATAATAGGGGCAATTAGAGTATAACTTGGGTACATAAGCAATTATGCAAATAGATTGTATGCGGCGAATCCGGGGGCCCGAATTCCCCATCGCAAGGCCATCTCGCGGTCATGCCCCTCGAATCTCGGAGTTAAGGCTGAGACTCATCCCTGAGGTTCGTCTAGAGCTGATCCGAAGGGTATAGCATTCCGACTAAGGTAGCGGGCCGCAGCGAGCAAGGGGGAAGTTCCCAAGTCACGTGACTCAACCTGACAAGGCCGTCCTATCTGAGGCCTATTTTTGAGGCGTCACATCTAGCCATCCTATCTCTGTACTTTCACGGTTAACACATTTTGTATCACAAGAAATTCCCCTGCTATATAAAGGGGATCCTTACCTCTTTGTGGGGGGACTGATGTAGCTCGAATTATCCTACTCAAGTGCAATAATATCTTCTCTCTCTCTTCTCTAATTTGCTTACTCTCCTTGGCTCAAAGTCATTTATCTTCGGTCATTCTTCTTATCTCTTGGTATTGGCACGAGGCCGCCCCCGTATTCATTGCCTCTTAACCTGTTCTTCATTCTATAGCTTAATATTGGCTGAAAGGGCCCTATCTAATTATACCTTTAACTGTTATCCCATCCCCGGCTGTCCCCGATAGTTCGAGATTGATACCAACGCCGATCCCGAGGTCCCATCGACCATCTCTGCACTCGGGCAACAGGCCCCTTTGGTTTGATCACTGCCTCGTCTTAGCTCGCATTCTATCATTATACTTCACATTCTTAGCATTAACTGCTTTAACAACTAGCTCGGGAATAGATCACGTATTTTTAGAATCTCATTTACAAATTTAATTATTGTTACCATTTTCACGGTAAACAGTTTGGTGCCCGCCGTGGGACTAAAAATAATAGTGATTATTTTCTTTCAGGTTTCGTTGCAAAAACACAAGTTATCTTTCACACTTCTTCTTGCCCAAAATCTTTGCTTTCAGGGCAGGACGCCCGGCTCAGCTGGTGAGATGGGAAACTGAGACCCCAAAAGCGACAGGGAAGTGGACACAACCAACCCAGAGTCTGGTTCGCCCCCGGGTTTAATCCGAGCGAAATGGAGGGGTCCCCAGCATAGTGTCCACATGATTACCGGAGGAACTAACGATCTCCAAGGACCCATGTCCAAACGAATGAAAACATCCGCTACAGAAGAGGGACCAGCCCGAAAACACTTATCCAAAGAAACCCTCATATTCGCCGAGGAAGACCTCGAGGCTATGGGGGAACCGCATAACGATGCGCTGGTGATCTCGTTTCTCTTAAACAACACAAGGATAAAGCGCGTGCTTGTGGACCCGGGCAGTTCGTCTAACATAATCAGGTCAGAAGTAGTAGAACAGCTGGGGTTGCTCAATCAAGTTGTCCCCATCCCTCGAGTCCTCCACGGTTTCAACATGGTCGAAGAAGAGACGAAAGGAGAAATCACCCTTCCGATCAACACATCTGGCACAACCCAGAGCACCGAGTTTCAGGTCGTCAACGACAACATGAGGTACAACACCTTACTTGGCAGGCCTTGGATACACAATATACGGGCAGTGCCCTCGACCTTGCACCAGGTAATAAGGTTCCCCACAAGGGATGGCATCACAACAATACATGGTGAACAGAGGGCAGCAAGGGAAATGTTCGCGGTCCACCATGAGATGCCAACCCCCATACACTCGGCATCAAACGAGGAGAGAAGCATGCAGACTCTGGGAGACGACGAGGAATATTTCTTCGCCCCCCGAACTTTCCTCGCCCCCGAAGAATCGGATGCGACCAAGTCGACAGTCGAAGAGCTAGAGCAGACTGTTCTGATCGAGAACCTCCCGGATCGCAAGGTATACCTGGGAACGGGGCTGACCCCCGAACTCAGGACAGGGTTTATTCAATTTCTTAGTAATAATATCGACTTTTTTGCCTAGTCCCACCTAGATATAACAGGTATCCCACCGGAGATAACCTCCCATCGGCTGAGCGTCGATCCCAAATTCAAACCTGTGAAGCAGAAGAGGAGATTGCAGTCCGAGGTAAAGCACACCTTCATCAAAGAGGAGGTAGAGAAACTTCTTAAAATCAGATCCATTAGGGAGGTAAAGTATCCCGAATGGCTAGCTAACGTAGTGGTAGTACCAAAAAGGGGGAATAAGCTAAGAATGTGCGTAGATTATAAAGATTTAAACAAATCATGCCCCAAAGATTCCTTCCCGATGCCTAATATCGATCATCTGATTGATGCCACGGCCAGCCACTAGACCCTCATCTTCCTCGATGCCTATTCGAGGTACAATCAGATCCAGATGAACCCCGAGGATAGGGAAAAGACCTCCTTCATCATGAAATATGGTACATATTGCTATAACGTGATGCCCTTCGGGCTAAAAAATGCAGGAGCGACATACCAACGCCTAGTTAATAAAATGTTCGAGCATCAAATAGGTAAATCGATCGAAGTATACATTGATGATATGCTAGTTAAATCCCTGCGCGCAGAGGACCATCTGACACATTTGCAGGAAACTTTCAACATCCTCAGAAGCTACAACATGATGCTCAATCCCGTAAAGTTTTCCTTTGGAGTAGGCTCGGGAAAATTCCTGGCTTCATGGTCTCAAACAGGGGGATCGAGATCAACCCCGACAAAATAAGGGCCATCAAAGAAATCAGAGTGCTAAACAACGTGAAAGCCGTCCAACGGCTGACTGGGTGGATCGCGGCCCTGGGTAGATTCATATCAAGGTCGCTAGACAAAAGCCACCACTTCTTCGCCCTACTCAAAAGAAAGCGCAACTTTGAATGGACTCCAGAATGCCAACACGCCCTGGAAGAACTAAAACGGTACCTGTCCAGCCCGCCTTTGCTGCACACGCCCAAGGAGGATGAAATGATGTACCTATACCTGGCCGTGTCCGAAATAGCGGTGAGCGGTGTATTAGTCTGAGAAGAGCAAGGTACGCAATTTCCTATGTATTATGTAAGTCGAACCTTGGGGGACGCCGAAACCCGGTACCCCCATCTAGAAAAATTGGCACTTGCACTAATAAGCGCCTCACGCAAGTTGAAGCCTTACTTTCAGTGTCACCGTATTTGCATCCTATCAACTTATCCTCTCCGGAGCGTACTGCACAAACCTGAGTTATCGGGTCGACTGGCCAAATGGGCCATTGAATTCGGAGGGTATGATATCAAGTATCAACCTCGGACGGCCACTAAATCCAAAATCCTGGCGGATTTCGTGGCCGATTTTTTGCCATCCCTCATCCCTGAGGTAGAGAAGGAACTTTTACTAAAATCAGGCACGTCCTCCAGGGTATGGACCCTGTTCACAGATGGTGCCACAAACGTCAGAGGATCCGAACTCGGTATAGTCCTAAAGCCGCCCATCGACGGCACAATCCGACAGTCCATAAAAACTGCAAAGCTAACTAACAACGAAGCCGAGTATGAGGCTATGATCGCAGGTTTGGAGTTGGCCAAGGTCTTGGGGGCCGAGGTCATCGAGGCAAAATGTGATTCGCTCCGCGTGATAAGTCAAGTAAACGGGAGCTACGAAGCCCGGGAAGACAGGATGCAGAGGTATCTGGATAAGATCCAAGTCACATGCGCCACTTCAAGGAATGGACCTTAGTCCATGTACCCCGAGAGCAGAACAATGAGGCTGATGCCCTGGCGAACCTGGGATCGTCTGTTGAGGAGGATGACTTGCTCCCCGGGGCTGTTGTCCAATTAATCAGGTCCGTGGTCGAGGAAGGTCACGCGGAAATCAACTCCACCAGCCTGACATGGGATTGGATAAACAAATACATCATTTATATGAAGGACGGGAAACTGCCCGCCGACCCAAAAGAATCAAGGGACTTGCGAACCAGAGCGGCCCGGTTCTCGCTCGATGAAAACGGGGCCCTGTACAGGAGAACGTTCGATGGCCCCGTAGTAGTGTTCCTAGGACCAGGCGACACGGATTATGTGATCCGAGAGATCCACGAGGGCACCTGCGGAAACCACTCCGGGGCAGACTCCCTAGTCCGAAAGGTAATCAGAGCAGGCTACTACTGGGATAGCATGGAAAGGGACGCCAAGGAGTTCGTCCGAAGATGCGACAACTGTCAGAGATTCGCCCCCATGATTCACCAACCCGGCGAATAGCTACATTTCGTTTTATCGCCATGGCCATTTATGAAATGGGGAATGGACATAGTTGGCCCTTTGCCCACGGCACCAGGCAAATCTAGATTCATTCTGTTTATGACTGATTACTTTTCGAAATGGGTGGAAGCGCAGGCCTTCGAAAAAATAAGAGAAAAGAAAGTCATCAACTTTATACGGGAACACATCATGTGCCGGTTCGGGATCGCATCCGAAATAACATGCGATAATGGGAGGCAATTCATTGGGAGCAAGGTAACACAGCTCCTTGAGGACGACAAAATCAAAAGATCCTTTCAACGCCATACCATCCGTGTGTGAACGGCCAGGCCGAATCCACAAATAAGACCATCATTCAAAACCTGAAGAAGAAATTAGAAAGCACCAAGGGAAAATGGCAAGAAACACTGCCCGAGGTACTATGGGCATATCGGACGACTCCAAAATCAAGCACAGGGGAGACACCTTTCTCTGTAGTGTATGGTGCTGAAGCACTAATACCAGTAGAGGTCAGGGAACCAAGCGCCAGATTCCGGCACGCCAGCGAAGAGTTAAATCACGAGGCCATGGCAACGGCCCTCAAGCTGCTCGATGAAAGACGGGAGGCCTCGCTGGAGCGGATTGCCGCCCAGAAGCAGAAAATCGAAAGATACTACAATAGGAGAACGAAACTCCGATATTTCGGAATCGGAAACTTGGTCCTAAGGAAGGTTACTCTCAACACCCGAAACCCGAATGAAGGGAAACTAGGCTAGAATTGGGAAGGGTCGTACCGTGTCCTCGGGATAGTTGACAAAGGCTCCTATAAGCTTGGCACCATGGAAGGAGAGCAGCTCCCGAGCAACTGGAATGTATCGATGCTCAAGCGGTATTACTGTAAGGGAATCCGATCATGAAACCCCATGGGAGCCCTCGAGCAAGCATCGCACTCTTTTTCCCGCAATCGGGCTTTTATCCCAAAACAGGTTCCTTGCTGATAGGATTTTCTAACGAGGCGACGCCCGCACACTCCTTAAAAAAGAATTCAAAGGGGGCCTACGTGATTTCCTTTGCAACCAGCCCAGCTTTGGAAAAATGACGAACGAGACTCCGACAGGAGGCAACACATCGGGCCAAGCAACCCGAGGAGCCGTACCCTCGCGGGCCGAGCTCGCAGCAACAAGACAATATGTATTCACGGCCTATATCTACGCCAAGCAATAAAGAATATCTTTTCGGCATTTCATACTTCGAAAAAGACTATTTCGGCATATTCATGGCGAAGTCCTCTCCGCCAAATACGTCCTGAGATACTCGGAGACTTAAACGATTTAGCGCCCATACGACCCCAGGGACGGAACTCCAAAATCACAAAGCCCTCACAATGCAACTCCAAGTTCACAAGAAGCGGTATTCAAGCTTAAACAAACTCGATGACTCAAAAACTGTCGCCAATCGCCATGCACTGGAAAATGCGAAACTGTAAAACCCTAGAGGGCAACCTCGGCATATCTAGATCTATTCTACACAAACTATAAGACCTCAATAGGCATGACAAACTGTAAGACCTCAATAGGCATGACATACTGTAAGACCTCAACAGGCATGAAAATCCCGAAGTTTAGGCTATACGTCGCATTTGTAAGAATTCCTAAAGGGCATACCCTCGATGTAGACACCTAAACTATCACTTGGATCAAAAATGGCTACGGCCAAACGCATATGACTATTGCCAAAACGGCTGCTACAGTCAAAATAATGCGACTCGGGGACGCTCGACTGTCGTTAAAAATTGCAGGCCACTACTCCGAATATACTTCGGAAAGAACTGGTTAAAACATGCTTCCCTCAACAGGCAAAAACGAGCTCTGACCATGTCGGCTCCAAATCGCAAGAGCGTCGATCTACTCGACCTACGAGCTATAAACCTTACAGGTGCTCAAAATATCGCCGACAACGACTTGAAATCGAAGTTCCTCTGGAACCGACGACGGGTCAGCCAAAAATACTATAAAAAGACCTTAACGAGCGGAAACAAAGCCTACAAGAATCCCACGGGCAAAAACAACATATGAGCCATTATTGCCAGCTAAGCAAGCCTACGGGCCTCATATTGAAAGGTCTCTACGACCAAACAACGTGAGAGCCATTGTTCGCCAGCTTGAAAATTGACAACTTGAGGATTAAAATAAGCTTGTATTGTAACCCGATTCGGAGACCGGATCCAAAATAGTTAAATATGAAAGCCTTCGGGCCACATACTAAAAGGTCTCAATGACCAGACGGCATAAGTGCCACTGTCGCCAACCAGAAACTCATGGAAATATAAGGGTCGATTACAGCTTGAATCGCAACGCGACTCGGGGACTGGACCCAAAAATTGTAATATGCCTAAGGGCACGACATAAATGCCACTATCGCCGGCCAGAGAATCATGGAAATTTAAGGGTCGATTACAGCTCGAATCGCAACACGACTCGAAGACTGGACCCGAAGTAGTTAAACTGCAAAATGCCTAAGGACACTGCATAAATGCCTTATCAACCAGCCTAAACGGGCCACAAAGATACATTGCGAGTCCAAAGTTCTCTAGCCAATAAGGGGAACAAAGCCACGTGATTTCTCCTTATACATATAACAAAACAAATGCACCATATACAGATAAGGAGATCAACGGGAAAAAACAACATCGACTAAACCTATTGCCGAATCGGTAGCCTCAAAGGTTGCATCCAGGCGGTTACGAATCCCCTGACAGTCCCTTCTCGATGGCGTCTCCTCTCTCCGGAGATCCACCCCCATTTTTAACATCGCTCGAGCTGCCTTCCAATGTGCCCTTGATGGTTAACCTTCGAAGGTCCGGCCAAGCGTGGTCCGCGGCTCGAGGTAAAGTTAGGTCTACCCCTTCAAAGGTCCTCTCAACACAAGAATCTTCAGCGACCGCTCCTTCCCTGTGTAAAGATACAAGCGCCTCGGCCTCGGCTCTGATCCGAAGCAGTGCGGCCACCAGCCTGGAATGAAGACTCTTGTACTTGCCACTATCCTCCATCGTATCCTAAAGTTGACGCTCAATCGAGGTGACTCTCCTTCTAAGGTTATCCCTTTCAGAAACCACCTCGTCCACACGGCGACCAAGCTCGAAGATTTCAGCATCCTTGGACCGAAGCTCCCCTCTCAGTGAAAGTTTCTCCTTCTCAAACTGCATGAATCCGGGTCCAACGAGTTAAAAACAATAGAACCCCATAGAAGCTCAAACAATAATGAGAACAAGGGGTGAATAACCTATTCGGTTAAAAGGGCTTCTCATGTTCGCGACGGCTCACCTTATCCTGATACTGGGCGAGAGCCTGATTATAAAGCGCTTCAGCCTGAAATCACGTAAAAAGGTTAAGGGAATGAAGATTGGAGCGGCCCGAAGCAACAAATGAGGATGGATGAAGTTACCCGCTTACAAAGCCTGCCCATCTCGCCGTAAATAGAGGAAGCGTTGATCCCGAAGCTACCCTCAAGAGTGATCGCCGGCCTCCCGAGTGCGTCTCCACCATCGATCAGTGCTCCTGCCTCGGAAAGATCCTTATGAAGCTCGTCTCGCCCTCCGGAAGATGGAAGTGTTTCCCCTTCTGAGGAGTCAACAATAACCAACAGGCCAACAGGGTCGGCCAGAATGTACGCCCCCCGTTCTTCCCAGGTCCCCGATTGAGGCTCCTTCAGATCGCCTGCTAAGGGCGTCCCGGCTGGAGAAGGACTCCAGCCACCTGCCGAGTCAAAACCAGTACTCGATATCCCATCCGTTGCCTCGCCACCATAAAGACGGGCCGCTCCAGCATCAGACTCCTGTCCGAAAGCATTTATTCCTTCGGACCAAGGAGCAATCAATCCCAAACAATCTTTGGAGGGTGCCAAAAAATTGCTTTCTCCCTCACCTTCAGCACGAGGATTTCCTGTCGCGACAGAAGTCGAAACTGATGAATCAACATTGGACTCTTCCACTTTGGTCCTTTTGAGCTTCGATGGCTCAACCGATACGCCCCTTTGCCTTTTCTTCTCCCCGTCAAGCACCAGGATGCCCCCTCCGACGGGCCGCACCTCCCTCGTCAGTAGGACTCCTCCTAGGCCTACATAGATGCGGGGATCAAACGCACAGAAAGGAAAGAGCCGCTGGTAGCAAGCTGCGCTAAAATGCGCGATACGTCAAAACTCAGAACTTACCATGATCTTTTGCTTCCCACCGTGTTCGGGATAAATCCCGCCATGCACGATCATTATACGAGCAGATCGAGTATAAACGGCCAACCCAACCTTGCCGATCCGGCACCGCTCCAGGGTAGACCGCTGCAGCTAAAAAGACAAAGAAGAAACAACAGAGTCAGGGACGTATGGAGAAATCATCAAAGGGAAGCAGAGGCTCCGCATTCACTTACGCGCAGTGTTCCACTTTTCAGGGAACGACAGCCCTTCCATTGGGATCAGCTCAAACTTCCTCACTCGGACAAACTGACTCAGCCACCCGTCGTCCCCAAATTCCTCGGCACAGGCAAAAAGGGATCTCGAGGCTCGATAGTGAAGCTTGATTAAGCCCCCGAGAAGGAGACGAGGGCTATACATCCGGATCAAATGATTCAGAGTGAAGGGCATTCCCTCTATCATGCTCGAATAATGCCTGATCATATAAACCACACGCCAGAATGAAGGATGGATCTGACCTAGAGTCACCTGATAAATCCGGCAGAAATCGAGAACCACAGGGTCGATCGAGGGAGATGACGGTCCCGCTGGTCCTAAAGTAAATGGGTAGGTATACACGCTCAGAAAGCCGGCCCTATGAGCCGTAATGTCTTCATCCTGAGCGGGAATCTCCACAAGCACGGCATCCCCCTAGCAATAATCGACCCTCACTTTCCCGATATCCGTTATAGAACTGATATATCGAGTTACTGGTTCACGACATCCTGACTTCAAAGAGGGTCTCTCGACCTTGAAATCTAAAGTCATCGCAAAAGGACCTGGGACACACTCCTCGACACGGGGTGGAGCTGCTACTTTGCCTTGGGAGAAAAACGAAGAAGACAAGCCCGCAACCTCCTGAGAAGCAGCGGTGGAAATATTCTCCATCCTTGAGAAAGTCCAAGAGAAGAAGAAAATAGGAGAGGGTCACGCTCCGAAAAGGAAAGCAAGAAGCAAAGGGAAAACAGACTTCACTAAAAGGTTCTGAATAAGATCTGAAAGGGAAGAAGCAAATATTTATAAGAGCATCGTGGGTACATTAAAGGAAGCCAACCGCCGCAGTTAATGCTGGAATCCGCAGTAACGCTGCACATAGCACGCCTTGACAGCCGCAACCATTCTCAGGGACGCTGGAGGAAACAGGAGTTCAGAATCATTTCTCATCGCTTTTTGTCACCTTCACTCTAAAAAATGCGGAGACTATCTGTATGCGGCAAATCTGGGTGCCTGAATTCCCCATCGCAAGGCCATCTCGCGGTCATGCCCCTCGAAGCTCGAAGCCAAGGTCGAGACTCATCCCCGAGGTTCGTCTAGAGCTGATCCAAAGGGTAAAGTATTCTGACTAATGCAGCGAGCCGCATCGAGCAAGGGGGAAGTTTCCAAGTCACGCGACTCGACCTGACAAGGCCGGCCTATCTGAGGCCTATTTTCGAGGCGTCACATCTAGCCATCCTATCTCTGTACTTTCATGGTTAACACATTTTGTATCACAAGAAATTCTGCTCCTATATAAAGGGGATCCCCACCTCTTTGTGGGGGGGGGGGGAGGGGACTGATGTAATTCAAATTATCCTACTCAAGTGCAATAATATATTCTCTCTCTCTCTCTCTTCTCTAATTTGCTTACTCCCCTTGGCTCAAAGTCATTTATCTTCGGTCATTCTTCTTATCACTTGGTATTGGCCCGAGGCCGCCCCCGCATTCATTGCCTCTTAACTTGTTCTTCATTCTATAGCTTAATATTGGTCGAAAGAGCCCTATCTAATTATACCTTTAACTGTTATCCCATCCCCGGCTGTCCCCAATAGTTCGAGGTCGATACCAACGCCGACCCCAGAGGTCCCATCGACCATCTCTGCATTCGGGCAACAGGCCCCTTTGGTTTGATCACTGCCTCGTCTTAACTCTCATTTTATCATTATACTTCACGTTCTTAGCATTAAGTGCTTTAACAACTAGCTCAGGAATAGATCGCGTATTTTTAGAATCTCTTTTACAAATTTAATTGTTGTTACCATTTTCACGGTAAACATAGATCATTAGAAGAAATTCAGAACAATAGAAATGGGAACTTGAACAGAACCATGCTCGGCGTTTACGTGAAATTCGTGGGATTCGATTTAACAAGAGTAGTTTAGCCAACATACCATGTTTGAGATTTACTTAGGGTTACTACAATGTTTCAACACTCCTAGCGATTCAATCTATAGAGACATAACAAAATTGAGCCGTAGTTAGGAAGGTGCTCAAAGGTTCAACTCATTTAAGCATTTCATCAAGCATTAAGTGTGCAATTTTGACTACAAGGTCCTATGGTGGTGATTATTCATCCCACAACCAATCCCACATCAATATATCACAATTCCGCACTAAATTTATCGGTACATGCATGCACAAATAACCAACTCCGATTCTCAAGATTCATACTTCCCACTACTTACACTCAGCCCAATTTCAAAATTGAGAGACAAGAGATAGAACCTTACCTCTTTAGCAGAAGGTTTTGGGGGATTTCTTGTTGAATCTCCAAGGTTTTGAGCAAGTAATTGGAGTGGAAGATGTTGGATCTCCTCCTTCTCTTTCTAGTTCCTCAATCTCTCTCTTAAAACATCAGATTTTTGCCTTCAAAATAACCCCAAAGGTTTTTTTTTATTAAAACAGGGCCGGGTTAGAAAAATTCCTAAAATGGATCCTCTGAACTAGATATGCGATCGTAGATGCGACCGCGAAATATGTATGTGGTCCGCAAAATGGATTGCGGAATGGCCTTCAAAAAATTGGTTTGGATTGGTCCGATCTGCGATAGATTTGCGGTCTGTATATAACTTCTGCGCAGCAAAATGGACCGCAAAACCTCCTCCAGAATTTCTTATGCTGATTTTGTGATGGATGTGTGGACCATGGAATGGTTATACGGCCAAATAATTGACCGCAAAATGACCTTCAAAATTGAGCTTCTCTTGTTCAACTTTACGACGATTTTGCGGCCCGCAGAACTGATTTGCAGTCGCATAAAAGACCATAGAATTTCCATGTTCTTCAAATTTCTTCCACCCACTCCATAATGCACCGCACAACCCCCAAAAGTCTGAGCCTACCTCGACACCATAAGACCTCAGATTCTTGGCCAAATTTCACGGGGCTTTACACATCGATACAAGAACTCATGGGTGTCCTCTAAAGGCACACTACTATGGTGAAGAGGAAATAACTTCTAAAACCTATCCATCCTCTTCAGCTCATCAATTGACATTACGAGCCTAACCTCAGGTTGAACTGCAATGACACAGTGAACCACACTAACTAGTTGGTCATAGGTGCTGATATCCATGAGCTCCTCCCCCAGCCTAAAAAGCGACTGGTTCCATAGGAAGTATACCTGCCTGAGCTATGCTCTCCATAAGGCCAACCATACAGACCAACGCGTCTGAAACAAGAGGGTAGCAATAAACCACTCTAGAACCTGAACTGGCCTTACTAGTTTAACCTGATCTAGAATCTCCTCATCATCTGGAGCTATCTATAGCTCAACCGAAGTTGCTCTAGCACGAGCATGAGTAGCTGCAAGTGTTGCGACACGTGCCTTGGGCTGGGCTCTAGCTCTGCCCCTAACCCAGCCTTTATCCCTGATAGTGGCTACAACATGGGGCTCCAGCTCCTGCTCTACTGCTACTAAAGAGTGTGTTCTCACCACTTGTTAGATAATAATGGAATAAAGATTCGAACTTTCGGATAAAACAAAGTTGCACAATAGAGAAATAAAGAAAGTGAAGTTTCCTAAAAATATTTATAGCGTCTCGAATATAAGTACACATGTCTTCGTACCAATCCCCAAGACTATACAAAGCTTGCTCATAGTTCGTGAGACCTATGTAATCTAGTACTATGATAGTAGTTTATCATGACCCAAAATTCCAAGCAAGGGGTCTTGATGGCGCACTAACACCTCTTGCTAGGCAAGCTAACACTTAACAACAATGGAAGAACCAAATCTAACATATAACTACATAATATCATAAATAAGAGTAAAATCTCCATAATACATAACGATTCTAAAACCAAAAGCTACTGTCTTAAACACCTCCAAAGACTGGTGTCACTGGGTACATGAGCTTCTAAGTGTACTAAATACAACATCTGAAATGAAGTACAATACTTTCTAATATAATTATACAATAACAAATGATAAGGAAGGCGACTCTAGAGTGTGCAAACAAGTGTGAAGCATTACATCGAGTCTCCTAGTAGTCCAAGCTAGTTACCCCTCTAAACACCGCTAGGAACAATGTATGGATCTGCAAAAGAAGTGCAAAAATATGGTATGCGTACAACCAACCCAATATACTCAGTAAGCATCGAGCCTAACATCGATGAGGTAGTGACGAGGCTATAAGAAGACACTTACTTATAAACATGTGCAAGTAATAAGCAGAAAGCACTAGAACATAGAGATGAATGAAAGAATAAGTTCAAATAAGAGAATAAATAACCTTATGATACAAACGTTACAGAGGAGAAACAACAAACATGAAATAAGCTCAAGAAATCATATCCGTTGCAGCATGCAACCCGATCCAACCTCAACATTGTTGCAGCGTGCAACCCTGTCTAATCTTGATACTATTGCAGCTTGCAACCTGATCCAACCAATATAATATTGCAACGTGCAATCCAGTCCAATCTCAATACCAATCTATATGGAAACACAAATAAAGCAACAAACATGACAATGAGCATGACATAATACCGTAGAGAAACTGAGTAAGCATAATATACTAAGGAAAGGATAAACATGATAAACAATTAAAAATTTCAAGATCCATCTCATTCATATATCCCAACAAGGCCCCAAGCATAACCAATAAAATGCAAGTAATCAAGGAGTCTCACAATCCAACATAGCATAAGAGAATAACACAAGAATTAAATAAAGATATGAATAAACTATTTACCCGCATGCTTTAACCCATAACAAACGCATATACACTCATTATAATGCATATACTCCATTCCCAACACATTTAGCACATATCAAGTAAACACTTACAACCTAATTCCCTCAAATTAGGATTAACCATGACATTTACCTCTTTTTAGAACAAATCAACTCTCTAAGACTGCAAGCAACTCAAATCTAGCCAAATACTACTTAAGACAAAACAAGCTTAAGGAAACTTTCTAATTCTAAAAAAGTTTGACTCTTTAACATATTAAAAAAGACAACAAAAAATTCAGCCAGGACTTAGGAGAAATCCAATATCAAGACCAAATCCTGATTATCCATTCATCCCCGAGTCCAAATACGTGATTTGTTTCGAGATCCAACCTCAAATCGAGATCTAAATCACCAAAATCCAATTTTCTTAAGTTTTACCCAAAATCCAATTTTCTACTCTTTACATCCTAGATTTTGGGATGAAAATCTATGGAGAATAATAGAAGTTAATCAAAAGCTAGTTAAAGTTACTATATTTTGAAGTTTTGAAGAACATTCTCCCAAGAATCGTCTCCTAACGAAGTCTAAGTCTTAAAAATAGAATAACATGAGCTAATCTCCGATCCGTGGTTGTTTACCAAAAATATTGACCGTGGTCAACTCCAACAACATTAAAGTGCTAGAATTGAATTTCTCTACCAAAACACATCTAAACCTTTTGAAAATCAAAACGAACCATGCACACAAATCATAAATATTAAATGAAGCTATTCAAGGCCTCAAATCACAAAACAGAAAGATAGAATTAAAAATGACCTATCGGGTCTTTACACCTTGAGTCTGTAAGATCAATATCTAATCATCCTATTGTACTCCAGTAGTACCCATGTCTGAATCTACACAAGAATGTGCAGAAGAATAGTATGTGTACAACTGTAAGTATCAAGACTATCCTAAAAGTAGTGGCGAGGCTATTACTAATAGGATACTTACTTCTACAATCAGATAATCACAAATATAAATAAAGAGATAGAATAGTTCCGAAGCAGTGGATATCCGTAATATTAATCACAATCGAGGAAAGATAATAAGCATGCTTCACATATATAATGCTCAAAGCTAAATCCTTTCACTGAGTACACATAAGATAATGATGTGCATGAGGTAGCAGGTAACGGGGTACTACAACATGAAGGCATGATGTATGGTCCAGACACACTCAGTACACCCCGTGTGCCTGGAACATGTGCTCCTCACAACCACACACACTTAGCGTTGTATGTGTGCCTAGCATAAATGCCCCTCACTAAGAAAAAATCCATATTCCTGACACTCACAGCGCCCAAGGTAAATTGGGAGATTACCAGACTCCAGAGGGACGAATCCATATCCAAGTGTCGATATAATTATGGTTCAATAATCAATGTCCTCAACCTTCTCATATGTCTCAATATGACAAAGTATTTTACAGTTCCATAGCTATGTTAATCCGCATAAAAAAAATACCATCATGACCTAACTCAACTCATATAATACATGTATGGTACACAAAGACAGAGAAATAAATATGTGAACGTATGTTCATGAGAATGAAGTATGACTATGGCGCAAGCAAAGCAACTCAATATATCAAGAATGCATCATCATGTCCAAACAAGGAACCATTAGCATATACATGATCCTTAACATAATTATAAAGTCCACGTAGTCACACAATCAAATAAAGCATGTGTCATGAAGTGTACATAATCAAACAAGGCATAAAGAAGCCTAAAACTACCCCAAAGTTAATAAAATCCTTGGTTTGTGTATACACTCTCGTCACCTCACGTATACATCACCCCAACTCAAGTAACAGATAGCAATCAAGTTCATTTTAGGTGAATTCCCTCTTAACGAGGATAACAAAGATACTTACCTCTTCCCGGGCTAGCTTAAACCTTCAAAAAGCCCTCTTTCTTTGGAAATCTCCTTCAAACGACTCAAATCTAGCTAAATAATACTCAATGAGGTCAAACAAATTCATTGAAACCAATTCAAAACAATAAAGCTTCAATATTTAATAAATTTTCAAAAAGTCTACAAAATTCAATCCAAGACCACATGGTCAAAGCTCGAGTTTAGAACTAGATCCCGTTGACTCATAACCTCACGAGTCCAAATATGTATTTAGTTTTCAAATCCAAGTGCAAATCGATGTCCAAAACCTCAAATTACACTTAAATGTTTTATGTTTTAGGTGTAGAAATCCATGAGAAATTAAGATATATGATCAAGTCCAAGTAAAAATTACTTACCCTCAAGATTCTATTGAAATTCCTCTTTAAATATCTTCTTCACATTCCCCAAAACTCAAAAATGATGAAAATTGGGTCCAGTCCCAAAATTTGGACTCAAAAGATCCCTGCCAGCTTTACCTATCGCGATCGCAATCTTTGACCACGTGATCACGAAGCACTAGCCAACACTGCCTGAAAGTCCTTCATTGCTTTCACGTCAAAACCCAACGTGATCGCGAATCACTACTAGCCGAACCTATGCGTTCGTGAACCATCCTACGCGATCACAAAGCACAAGCTTCTGGCTCCTTGAACATACTCTATACGATCACGTACTAGCCGACGTGAACGTGGCTATTTTCAAACCCCCTTGCGATAAGGATTAGATTTATGCAATCACGAGCCTCCAGTTCCGTGATTGCGGAGAACTGCTCATGCACCATAAATTAACAATTACAAAACACGCTCTGGGTGGTTCGAAACTCACCCGAGCCCCCGGTACCCCATCCAAATATTCCAACAATTCCATAAGCACTAAAAACACCTAACCAAGGTCTCAAAACACATACAGAATCATCACATCTAAGAATCAAAGGCCAAACCGTATATTGAGCTCCTAAGATTCCAAACTTCCAACTGGACGTTCGATTCATACCTCATAACCTTGGATCTTAACAAAATGTAACGACCGTCGGGGGTGGATGGTTTGATTTCGGGGAGGTTAGGAGTGGATTGGGACACTTAGTCCCAAGGTTTGAAGCTTAAGTTGTAAGAGTTGACCGGAGTTTGACTTTTGTATAGATGACTGCAGAATGGAGTTTTGATAGTTCCAATAGATTCGTATGGTGATTTTGGACTTAGGCGTATGTCCAGATGTTGATTTGGAGGCCCGTAGGTTGATTTGGTGCTTTTTGGCGAAAGTTGAATGTTTAGAAGGTTGATAGGCTTGACCGGAGGTTGACCTTTTGATATCAAGTTCGAATTTTGGTTTCGGGATGTTGGGATAGGTCCATTTGGTCATTTAGGACTCGCATGAAAAAATTTGAGGTCTTTTCAAGCTAATTATATATGGTTAGGCACGGGTTTTGGAAATTGAAAGTTGGATTAGTTCCTTAGGCTTGAATTAAGGTGCGATATGTGGTTTTGATGTTGTTTTGCATGATTTGAGGCCTCGAGTAGGTCTATTTTATGTTTTGAGATTGGTTGGTATGATTGAACAGGGTCCCAGGGGCATCGGGGGTGTTTTGAATTGAGTTCGGACAATTTTTGGACTTTGTTGTTTTGCTGATGGTGCAGGGCTTCTAGTGTTTTTGTATCTGCGATGGGCTAACCAATGCCCCAACAACATTTATAAGCTTAATGAACGATGTATTTTAGCCCTATCTTGATTCCTTCACCATAGTTTTCATTGATGATATATTGGTTTATTCTCGCAGCCGGATGGATCATGAGTAGCATTTGAGGATCGTGCTCTAGGCTTTGAGGGAGGAGAAGCTATATGCTAAATTCTCTAAGTGCGAGTTTTGGCTTGATTTAGTGGCATTATTGGGTCATGTAGTACCCAGTGAGGGGATTAAGGTGGATCTTAAGAAGATTGGGGATGTCCCAGACCGTCTAATGCTACTGAGATGCAAAGTTTCCTCGGCTTGTGATACGCTCAAAATACACTTCAATAAATAGTGTAAGACGGTACGTGTCAAATATAATAACCCAAAAAGGTTGGGGTCGAATCTCACAGGGAATAGGTGTGAAAAGGTTATTTGACTAGTGTGAAACTTGACTTAAGTCATAATTCTACTCCGTTAGCTCAAAAAGAGAATGTTGCAATTGTGAATTAACATGTTAACTATTTTGTTATGAGAGTGTAATTAATTTGATTAAGAAAACCAAGGCTGTGTCCCCGTTAATGGAATATAATGCTATCGGTGTTAATATGATATATTTCTAATGGAAGGTCCTTTGATATGCAAATGATTTCTAAATGACTGTCCAATATTTCCTAATAGTTACGTAGTATTTCCTCTTTATAATTTTTCCAAATATAAAAGAGTTGCAATTAAGGACAACCAATTTATGCCAAATAAAACCCACTTATTCCTAATCAATTCTATTAAACAAGGTTTAAAGCCTTGAGTTTGTTATTCAATCTACCAAACCCTAACCCACTTTTTCAAGTAAAGATAGAGTGAAATGGCATTAGTCAATGTTTGCAACCATCAACATTAAATGAAGCATGAGAAATGAATAAATACCAACCAACCATTATATATATATTTAATAGTAAACACCCATTGACATTACACCCATTTGAGGTTCGCAACCTTAGTATTTAAAGCTTGACACTCATACTAGAATCCAAGAATAAAGCAATAAATAAAGTCATAAAACTTACAAAGATGACAAGATTCTCTTCTTCAAAAGCTTCCAAAACAATAGCGTATTCAATGCCTCTTTTTAGACAAGATGCCCCACCAAAACCCTAGATATTCTATTTATAATGGGCTAGAAGTCGGGGTCAAGATATGACAAATATACCCCTGTAGATCACATCTGCGATCGCATAAAGGCCGCAGAAAACTTTTGGGGCCCGCAAAACTACAATTTCATCGCAGAATCAAATCTCCAGTTGCCAAGTTTTCCATCATATATCCATTATGCGGTCCGCACATTGAATTTGCGATCTCATTTGATGTCACAGAACTGCTCTTGCAGAAACTCTCTTTGCAGCTCTGTGGTCACTATGCGGTCCGCACAAGTGTTATGCGATTGCAAATTTGACCGCAAAGTCAATTCCAAAAAACTGTAACTATCTACTTCACTCTGCGGTTGGTTTGCGGGCCGCACATCACTTTTGCAGTCGCAAACCTGCCGCATTTTTGCCCTTCTATGGATTTTTGTCTTCTTTTCCTTGTTCTTGGTTCTTGAAGTCTAGTTTGCTGCAAAAAACCAAAACTACATAAGAATTGACTTAAAACTCTTTAAAAGATGAGCTACAACCTATGTAATTAGTATCAATAGTGCCGCCATTCTACGGCAATATCAGCTTGGCTGGGTGTTATCGCCGATTTTTGAAGGGGTTTTCATCTATTGCAGCCCTATTGACTAGATTGATGCATAAGAGTGCCCCATTTAGGTGGTCTGATGAGTGTGAGGAGAGCTTTCAAGAGCTCAAGACTACCTTGACTACAACTCCAGTTTTTCTTTTACCTTCAGGATCGGGTTCCAACATAGTCTATTATGATGCTTCATGGATTGGAATTGGATGTGTGTTGATGTAGGAGTGTATATTGATTCATAATGCTTCGCGTAAGTTGAATCCCCATGTGAAGAACTACCCAGTACACGATTTGGAGTTGGCAACCCTTGTTCACGTGCTTAAGCTTTGGAGGCATTGTCTTTATGGTGTGTCTTGCGAGGTGTTCACAGATCACATGAGTCTCCAACACCTATTCAAGAAAAATGATCTAAAATTGAGGCAACAGAGGTGTATAGAGTTACTAATGGACTATGTTATCAACATTCTTTATCATCTGAGAAAGGTCAATGTGGTGGCCGATGCTTTGAGTAGAAAGGCTGAGAGCATGTGGAGTATTTCTTATATTCCAGTTGGATAGAGACCATTAGCACTGGATGTTCAGGCTTTGGCCAATCGATTCGTGAGGTTGGATATTTTAGAGTCCAGTAGAGTTCTTGCTTGTGTTGTGTCACGGTCATCCTTGTTTGAGCGCATCCAGGCGCATCAGTATGATGATACTCACTTGCTTGTCCTAAAGGACACTATGCAACACGGTGATGCCAAGGTGGTTACTATTGGTGATGACGAGGTATTGAGGTTACAAAGTCGAATCTGTGTTTTAAATATGGATGAGTTGCGAAAGTTGAATCTTAAGGAGGCCTATAGTTCGTGGATTCCATTCATCTGGGGGCCACGAAGATGTGCTATGATCTGAGGAAGCACTATTGGTGGCTGAGGATGAAGAAAGATATTGTTAAGTATATTGCTTGGTGTTTGGAGTGGAAGTGGGAGCGTATCACTATGTATTTTATAGTTGCGTTTCCATAGACCTTGATGAGATATGATGTAGTGCGGGTGATTGTGGACAGACTAACCAAGTCTTCACACTTCATTCTAGTCAAACTACCTATTCTTTAGAGCAGCTAGCTTGAATTTATATTCGTGAGATTGTTCGACTTCATGGTGTGCCCGTGTCTATTATCTCAAATTGAGGCACTCAGTTCACATCGCATTTTTAGAGAGCAGTGCACTAGGAGTTTGGCACACAGGTTGAGCTGAGTATGACATTTCATCCCCAAACGGATGAGCGGTCCGAGTGCACTACTCAAATTTTGGTGGGCATGTTACATGTCTGTATCATTAATTTCAAAGGATCATGGGACCCGCTTCTTCCGTAAGCAGTGTTCGCCTACAATAACAACTATCAATTGAGTATCCAGATGGCTCCTTATGAGTCAATATATGGGAAACAATGTCGTTCTCTGGTTTGTTGGTTTGAGCCTGGGGAGGCTAGGTTGTTGGGCACTGATTTGGTCCATGATGCCTAGGAGATGGTGAAGTTGATTAAGGAGAAGCTTCATACAATGCAGTCTAGACAGAGGAGTTATGCTGAAAGGAAGGCTCGTGATGTAGCATATACGGTGGGTGAGAAGGTTCTACTCATAGTTTCGCCCATGAAGGGTGTGATGAGGTTCGGAGGGAAGGGTAAGTTGATCCCTAGGTATATTGGTCCATTTGAGGTGCTTGAGAGAGTCGAAGATGTGTCCTACTGGATTTCTTTGCCACCTAGTTTATCGGGAGTTCACTTAGTGTTTCATGTTTTCATGCTCTAGAAGTATTATGGTGATCCATCACATGTATTGGACTTTAGCACGGTGCATCTAGACGGGGATTTGACTTATGATATGGAGCTGGTAGCCATTGTGGACTGTCAGGTTCGAAAGTTAAGGTTGAAGAATATAGAATTGGTAAAGGTTCATTTGAGGGGTCAGTCGACCGAGGAGGCCACTTGGGAGACCGAACAAGAGATGCGGAGCAGATATCCTTACCTTTTTGGGGCTCCAAGTATGATTCTAGACCCGTTCAAGGATGAACATATGTTTAAGAGGGGGAGAATGTAACAACTCAGCCGATCGTTTTGAGTATTTTTGACCTATTTTCCCTATTTGATGTTTTACTTATGTTCATTTGTGGCTACGGGACTTGCTGGGGTGGTTGGCTTAGTTTCGAGGAGGTTTAAGAGTAAATTGGGACACGTAGTCCCAAGGTTCGAAGCTTAAGTTGTAAGAGTTGACCGGAGTTTGACCTTTATATTGTCGACTCCAGAATGGAGTTTTGATGGTTCTAATAGCTTCGTATGGTGATTCTGGACTTAGACATATGTCCAAATGTTGATTTGGAGGTCCATAGGTTGCTTTGGTGCTTTTTGGCAAAAGATGGAAATTTTAAGGTTTGGATAGTTGATAGGTTTGAGCGGGGTTGACCTTATTGATATCAGGTTCAGATTTTGCTTTCAGAAGTTGGAATATATCCATTGTGTCATTTAGGACTTGCATGCAAAAATTTGAGGTCATTCCGAGTTGATTTGATGTGGTTCGACACGAGTTTTGGAAGTTGAAAGTTGGATTAGTTCCTTAGGCTTGAATTGAGGTGCGATTCGTGGTTTTGATGATGTTTTGTGTGATAAGAGACCTCGAGTAGGCTGTGTTATGATTTGGGTTTGGTTGGCATGATTGGATGAGGTCTCGGGGTCCCCTGGGTGTGTTTTAGATTGAGTTCAGACCATTTTTTGACTTTGTTGTTTTGCTGAACGTTTAGGGCTTCTGGTGTTTTCACATTTGGGGCTTGGCCGCAGATGCGGAGCTGCAGGTGCGACCTTTGTTGCGCATGTGCGAGGTTGTTTTGTCAGGGGGAAGTCCTTCAATGCGCACATGGCTCAGCAGAGCAGATGCAATTCTGCGAGGAGGGGGCTACAAAAGTGGAATTTGGCCGGAGGGACCATAAATGCGGAAGGTTTATCGTAGAAGCGGGTGCACATGTGCGAGAGGTTGACCGCATAAGAAGCAGGTCGGGACTTAAGTGGAACTTGAAGACGCGATATTTTGACCGCAAATATGGTACCGCAGGTGCGATGTTATGGACTGCAGATGTGGTTTTGCCAGACATAATGCATATATCGAGGGTTTGGTCATTTTTCTCATTTTTGGAAATGTGGAGCTCAGTTAGAGGCAATGTTTGGAGGGGATTTCATCACAGTGGAAGGGGTAAGTGATCCTTACATGATTTTGGAGTTAGATATTGATTACCCATAGATTGTTATATGAATTAAAGGTGGGATTAGGGGGTTTTTGGACTATCATTTTGGAGAGTAAGATTTGATAATTTGAGGGTCGATTTGAGGTTGGAATTGGATGAAACACATATATTTGTACTCGTATTAGAGTGGGTATTAAGAAATTGTGAGTTTGATCGGGTTCCGAGGTGCGTGCCAGGGGTTGACTATCATTTTGGGTTGTTTTTGCATATTTGATTCAAGATCTTAGCTTTATCATTTAAAATCATTTCCTATCTCTTTCACATATAAGATTAAGTTATTTTGGCTAGATTCGAGTCGTCCGAAGGTTGATTCGCGGGGGAAGAAACTATTAGAGGATTGATTTGGCTTGCTTAAGTATATTACTTGGTTGATGCACTAGTTTCCTATGTTATTTTAGATAGCTACTTGCTATGGGTGGCACGCATGTGTGGGCTAAGCCCATGTGCGTGCACCAGGGTCTTATTCATGCTCGGAGTAGTGCTCATGCTGTGATATGCCTTGAAGTGATTTCTAAGCTTCGTGCTATGATGTTTCTCTTATTTGTACCCCTGTTGAGAGCTTTTTGAGCCATGTCTGAGGTTACACAGAGGTTAATCTCCTTATTGAACATGATAATTTCTAGTTTTGTGATCTATTTACATGATTTGAACTATGACATTACACTTGCACATGCACACACCATATCATGTCACTTACACCATTCTAGGAGTATGAAATTTGATGTTCATGTATTATGTACATGTATTCCTGTATATCTGCTTTCTATGTTACATGGTTTGGACTGGTAGCCTCTGACCACGCCGGGCGGATTGTGCTATTGAGTTTGTAACCATACCAGACAGATTGTGATATTAAGCCTGTGACCATACGGGACGGATTGTGATATTAGCACGTGAGTTGTCCATGCGGTTGATATTGTTAGCACGTGAGTTGTCCGTGTGGATCCAGGTATTGATATTATTGGCACATGAGTTGTTTGTGCAATTGATATTACCACGTGAGTTGTCTGTGCAACACGTGAGTTGTCCGTGCAGTGTGTGGATATGGATCGATCCCCCTAGGGCCACCCTCTCATGTTCCTTGTTGATGGTGTACACGCGATTATTGAGAAAAACTGATCAGTGGTTTGGTACGGTTATGGAAACTCAAAGGAAAAGTTGTCCATTGTTGTTATGGTTATTGAATTTCATCTTTACTTGCAATTTCCTTGGTTGCTTACTTGATTTGTTGGCATTCCTTCTGTATATACTGGATCGTTGACTGAGTAGAGTTCGTTAAAATAATTATGTGCACCAAGGTGATTCTTCTGTGATTTATAACTTGATCATATTAATATTATGTACTTGTTAATTCATGAACTGTACAGGTGAACAACAAGTATCATTTATAATTCATGCTTTTATTACCTCGCCGAGGTTAGTTATGATACTTGCTGAGTAAATGAGATTGGTTGTACACATACTATACTTTGCACTTAATTGTGCAGATCCAGGTGTTGGAACGAGCCATCAATAGCGGAGTGTTGCGTGCTGAGTTATTCGAGAGATGAGGTAGAGCTGCATTTCGATCACAATCTTGGTGTCTCTTTACTTTGTACAGTTGTCTTTATTTCAGACAGTATTGTTATTTAGATTTTCAGTTGTTTGGGTGTATTAGATCTGGTTCCGCACCACAATGTTTATGTTCTAAGATGGTTTTGTATGTGATATTGACTTTCTTTCTGAGCTTTGGTTGTGTTGATAATGATTATCGTTCACTTCCGTTGATTTGAGCCACTAAAAAAGGTTTTGGATTGCGCTTTTTAAGAAACGTGGTTATCATTACTGATATCATATTCTTTTTGATTGTTTCCTGCTTTTAGTTCCTGTTACTGTTGTAGTTATCTCTATTGCTATTTCTGCTTTTTATCAACTGTATAGTTCTTTATGGTAGCTATAGCCTCGTCACTACCTCAACGAGGTTAGGTGTTGTCGTCAAACGCACATGCAAGTATTTGCGGTCGACAAGTAATAAAGTGATAAGTAGAGTATCGTTCCCAGGGGGACTTGTGATTAACTATCAACTAAATTAAACTAAAACAATTAATCTATTCAAGCGATTTCTAAAGTGTGATTATTTAATTACACCTAATCTAAAGTAGTAAACTAAGAAACTAAAAAAACAAGTCGGCGAACTTAGAGACGAATTTAAAGTGAGAAAATATTCTAGAGTTATGGTTTAGCTAACGATCCCTCTGGGTCTTCCACTTAAATTGTCAAATTAATTTATCTTATTTATTTATTGGCATGATTAATTTTACTCGTAGCATTCGCTCGATGTACTACTCACCTATTCAAGCTAACCTAACACCTATATCCTATGGAATTAGGATTAACAAGAACGCATTAATAATTCCTGTATAATAACGAAGAAAGGCGACTAGGTATATCCCTATACTAACCGCAAATCCATTCCCTGATGCGCAGGTTCAAGATCTTTCTCTACTCAATCCTATGAAATCTAAAATTCTCTCTCCCGAGTTCAATCCTAGATTTGTAGATTGTATTCAATTGGTGATCAAACAATCAAATAACTTAGTGCAAGATTGAATAAATAAACCAATATGATAAGTTAATAAGAATAATTAAGTCTTCAAACTACAACGTTCATGTAACACCCGCAATCCTAGAACTAATAAACTATGAGAAGGAAGAGAAGAGAAGAAAAACTAGTTATAAGCCTCCTCCAACGTGCCTCAGTGTGAACTCTCCTTCAAGGTGGCGTATTCTCCTCCAAAATAAGTTAGATAGATCCAAATTAGGTTTAGAACACTTTTTATACAAGTTAGGGGCGTTCATGACCCAGAAAGATCTCCTCCAAGTCGAAATAGGATAATTCCTGAGATTGGCCAGCCCGTCTTGCTAGACTGGGCGCTGGAAATTTTGGTCTTGCTAGACGCTAGAATTCTACCATGACTCAAATCCCACCGGATCCATGACATCGTCTAACACTCCTTTCTAGGCAAGCCAACAATCACACAATAATAATGAATTTGAATAAACATGATTTAATAAACTCAACAACAAAAATATCTTGAAATAACTGATGAAAACAACAACTATACTGTTATAGCTATCACAATGACCTGGTGTCAACAAGTACATGTGCACCACTGAGTATCAAAATACAAGATCAAATTCTCAATATAACTGTTTGAATGGTAGAACAGTAATAGCAAGAGCAATTGAAAGAGAACTTCAAGGTCTGCAGACGACATATCAGCTACCTCGTAGTCACCCAAAAGCTGGTAGCAGCACAACTCTAGAAATCACCTCGTCCGGAAGTACCTGGATCTGCACACGAAGTGCAGAGTGTAGTATGAGTACGATGAACCCATATACTCAATAAGTAACAAACCTAACCTTGGGCTGAAAGCATTGACGAGCTAAGAAACAACAGTCCCAATATCAATAACTAGTAATAGTTTAGGATTTAACGAGGCATGATAGTAAAACAAATATCATAATAGTTTAGAAGCCACCTCTAATCATGAACACTTCAGTGCAGGCATACACGTCAGTCACCTAGCGCGTACATCACCCCAGTACCTCTCATGTAATATAATTACCAGGGTTAAATGCCTTCAAATACAAGTTTAAATATGTTACTTAGCTCAAAATGCGCATGTCAATACTCTAAAAAGCCCTTGCCATGTGAATCAGTCTCTGAGCGACTTGATTATATTCAAAGCAACTTAATATCATCAATAAAAACGATCAAAAATAATTACAAATGATAAATCTAAAGTAATGAATCAAATATGCAAAGTCAACCCAAAAAGTCATCCCCGGGCTCACACCCTAGAACCAAACAAAATTCACAAATTCTGAACACCAATACAAATACGAGTCCAACCATACCAATTTATAAAATTCAAACTATAAATCGACTTTCAAATCATCAAATCTCACGCTCCGATAACATAGCCTAAAATCCCCAAATTTCACCTCAAATTCACAGTAATTACGTGCAATAATAAATGGATAATCAATATCTATCATCAAAAGTGGCTAAACTTTACTTACCTCTTCAATTAAGATGAAAATCACTCCAAAAAACACCTTAAACCGAGCTCCACAATTTCCAAAATGAGAAAATGACCAAACCCACATTTTAAAATATCTGCTTAGCGATTCTCGCATCTGCGGTCCAAATCACCGCACCTGCAGTGGCGCATTTGTGATCAAAATCACGCACCTGCGAAAAGCACTTAAACCCCAACCATGCGCACCTGCAGGCCCTTCTTCGCACCCATGGGACCGCTTCAGCGATCCAGCCTTCCCATCTGCGGACTTACATGACTCCTTCTAGTTCTGCTTCTACGCTCACTCGTCCACATCTGCGGGCTCACTGATGCGGTAATTCCCTCACATCTACGCTCTTCCCCAGCTCCAGCCAAGCCTGCTTTTGTGATCACCAAGCCGCTTTTGGGGCCTTGTACCTGCCGCCAATACTTCGCAGGTGCGATTGCACCAGAACTCCAAAAACTTCATCAATCATTTAAAGTCCAAATATGATCCGCCAACAATCCGGAACAAACCCGAGGCCCCTGAGACCCCATCCAAACATACCAACAAGTCCTAACATACAATATAACTTACTCAAAGTCTCGAATCACATAGAAAAACACAAATCACACCTCAATTCAAGCCTAAAAACTATTGAACTTTCAACTTTCAAAACTCGAGTCGAACCATATGAAATTAACTTCGAATGACCTCAAGTTTTGCATGCAAGGCCCATATGACACAACTTACCTATTCCAACTCCCGGAACAAAAATCTAAAATTGATATCCATATAGTCAACTCTCGGTCATACCTCTCAACCTTCCAAACCATTAACTTTCTAACTTTCGCAAAGAAGCACCAAATCAACCTACGGACCTCCAAATCAACATCCAGACATACGACTAAGTCCAAAATCACCATAGGAAGCTATTTGACACATCAAAACACCATTCCAAAGTCGTCTACACAGAAGTCAAACTCCGGTCAACTCTTTCAACTTAAGCTTGCAACCTTGGGACTAAGTCTCCCAACTCACTCCAAAACTTCCTCAAAACCAATCCAATCAACCCGATAATTCACGTAACCACAAACACACATAAGCAAAGCATCAAATAGCGAAAACATGGCTAAAATACTCAAAATAACGATTCGGGTCGGTACAGATTCAGCACTTGTCCATTTTTTTTAGCTCCAACTCATACGCATTCAATACATTTCACTCCTAATTTATTCCTACACATATAAAAGCAAAAAATTATCTCAACTCATTGCCATTACACATGTGAACCAACAAGAATAGAGAAAAATGTGAGGCGATTCATAAACAAATATACATAATTTTGGCCAACATCAACACCCCACACTTAAACTCTTGCTCGTCCTCGATCAACCTAAAGTTTACTACCTTTAGAACAAACCTCAAGATACCACACCATGAGTGAGACTATGAAAATCAAGCACACTATACCTATGACTATGGTTGATGCAAACAATTAAGCATGGGATGATATGTTATGATGTGGATTATTATGTTTGTAATTTTTATGTGATGATGTGGGGAAATTGTGTTGGTAATTTTTATGTGATGTTGTGATTTCCTTGTGATTTCTTTTATATCTTATGCAACTTATTTTTTTAATTCAGCAAATTTGATAATAGTAAGATATATGTTGAAATTATGAGTCTGTGGATATTGCTGGGCAGATTATGATATGGGCACGAGGTGCTGGGAAAATATGATGATTTATTATTGGCACGTGAATTGTCCGTGCAGTTATGATATGAAATATGGGCACGAGGTGCCGTGGTTATATAATGAAAATGATATTGGCACGTGAATTGTCCGTGCAGTTGTGATATGAAGTGTGGGCATGAGGTGCCGAGACTAAATAATGATGATATTGGCACGTGAGTTGTCCGTGCGGTTGTGATAGAGATATTGACACGAGGTGCCATGGAAATATGAAAGTGCGCTGAGACCTGTATTTTATGATTATGAAATGAGGTATCACAGGGTGACTTTTCTTTGAAAGAATTATATTCAAAATATTATTTGAAAGGATTCTATTCGAAAGATATTTATTTGAAATATATTTATTGAAAAGGATTATATCCTAAAGATTATTATTTGAAAAAAATATAGGTGAAAGATTCATATTTGAAGGACTTGATTAATTGGTTGCACGTGTATTTATTACTTGTTGAGCAATATTTATGGTGTTCTTGTTGCCCTGTTGTTTATATCACTGGTTGATTATTGTTGTTGTCATTGCTATTTGTTTCATATCATTTTTGTATGCTATATTGCATAGGTTATTTGACTAGTGAGTGTCGCACCCCTTTTCTCATGAAATCAAGTTTTAACATGTGACAACTCTTTTAAAAGAACGGTTAAAAGAGAAGAGTCGCCACCTAATAATTTTTAAGGTTCTTTTAGGGCACCTATTTGTAAATAACTCTGTTTGACTAGTCTACGTCACCAAAGATCGTGTAAGGGCTCAGATTACCTCGAAGATAAGGTGTTAGGCATTCTTCGAGGTCCACAACTGTGGGTCCCGACCAGAATTTATGCTATGTAGGGTTATTGGATTACTAATCTAAAGTTAGGCTAGTTTGTTATTACCAAGAGATGAAATATGCAAACAAATAGAGATGAAAAATTAATTACTTAAAAAGTCAAGTGCATAAGGAAGGAATTGATAGGCTAAATGAACTAATTAATTATGTAAAGGGGGCTTAAATTTTTAAGCCTAACGGATCAACTCCAGTGCAAAGCCTGCTAAGACTTTTATAGCCAAAAGTACAATGGTTATTCGGGAAATTTGTGTATCATATCCGCTACCCTTATTACTATCTTTATGTTATTATCTAAAGCACACTAGTTGATTCTAAATCGTGCCTTAGTAAGCCTACCCGTCTCATTCTTATAGTCCAAGAGGTGTCGGACACTATCTAAAGGGATGGTTCTAGACTTAAAGAAAATCTCAGATTTCTATTTGTATTCTTATTAGCATCACACAAAAGAAGCATATTGGGACTTAAACAAGTACCACATAAGGCATGTACGGGCTCATGTTGACCTCCGAATTAATTAAGTTGAGAGATGATAATAAAAAAGATCAAGTGTACTCTAAAATATGATAAGCCTCCTTGATTAATACTCAGGTGTAATGCAAAGAAATGATCAGATCTAAAAGAGTAAGAAGATTCGAAGTAGATGTTGGACTAAAACAAGAGGAAAACGAGTTTGTGACTTAATTAAAAAAAAATAATTTGACATAACGAAAAGGTGAGAACTTGGAATCTTTGATTAAAGACAGATGACGTGTTTGTCTTTAAAATCACCCCAACTTACTACTAAAGCAAATATTAGAAAGGGCTCAAAAAAAAATCTATGCACCTAACATGTTAAAAAGGTTCTCGAGCATAAATAAAGACAAAAAACAGCAGGTAATCACGTATCACACAAGTGTTTACCTCAAAAAATGTGAGTAATAATTAAAGATAATTTGTGATTTTAAAGATATGTGATATATTTTAATACTAGTGATTATACAAGTAATATTAAGCTTAAGTAAGAAGACACTGATAAACCAAATCAGTGTTGTTGGAGCAATAGGGGCCTCGAGCTTGGCTATTCCGGGGACCTCGAGGTCAGCTAAAAGTAATAAAGTATGAACAATAAAGTAAAGACAATGAAGCTGAAGAACACTTGTTGAGCACGTTAAACAAGGAAAGCAGAATAGAATGTTATATTGCAGTGAATAATGTGAGATCCTCCTTACAAAATGATTGGGGTCCCCTTTATATAAGAGAAGAAAACCCCAATATAGTACATTCCTCATTGTGCTAAAGAATTCTATTTGTACAGGTGTATAACGACCTAGTACGAACCTGTACCATTTCGTACAAATCTTATAATTTAATTCATGCCCTGGTCCACGTGTCCTTGAGAAATTCCTGCTCTTTCTTGATTGACTTCGAGATTGAGCTGCCCTCGATGTTGGCCGTGCCAGGCCTTCGATCAGTTTCCTCGAGGTATGTGTCCCTTAGCCGGATCTGACCTCCACTTTGAGTCTCCCGGAATCGGACCCATAGCCCGATTTAAGACTGCAAAATCATGCTCCTTGATTTTGACCGTATACAGATAGTCCCCGCGTTTCTTAGAATGAAATGATAGTAAACAATTTGAACCTCGACTTTCCCGAACCTCTAGTGATGACGTCATCCTTGTGACGCCAGCGTTCAAAGTGCCCGAAACGTCCTATCGGCCCACTTTACTAAAAACATTGAATGCACGCCAGTGTTGGTCGGGCACTAATTCCATTGAACCGTCGCTGGCCCTCTGTAAATATGAGGCATTTTCCCTAAGCAAAGAACTTTACCCTTTCGTCAATCTTTTCCAATCTTCATCTTTTTATTCAATCACTCGCTTCCTCTGCCTCTTTAAACGCCGAAAAACACCAAACTCTTGCCGGAAATACTGCGTTCCTGTGCACCCGCATTCTTTAGCTTACAATTATGGCCAAAACGTCCAAGACGGTCCCTAAAAAGGATAAAGCATCATCTTCCTCTGCCTCCCGGCCGACCAAATCGGTGGTGCCGATAACTCTTGAGGAAATCACCCCCGGTGATTGCATCATCAAGAAAGACTTTGGTATCAAGAATCCTCCCGATGTCGAAGGCCGATGCGAGCATGTATCCCGATACATTAGCCTGATAACTAAGCAGCTCAAGGAAGTAAATGAGGATTGCTGGTGGGGAGACGAGGTCGAGGTTCAGATCCCGATGCCTGATGAAAGCATAACTACCCACAAGGAGGGTTTTTTGAGTGTTTACACTTACCCCTTCACACTGGGCCCCCTTGATCTGGTGGTGATCGACTTCTATAAGACATATGAAGTCACCCTCGGTCAAATACACCCTTCGTTCTGGCATATCATGATCATGCTGCGGTATTTCTCTGTGAAGGCCGAAGGTTTGGAATTCACCCTTAGCCACTTAGTTCGGTTGTATCGCCCCAGTTATTTCGAGGGCTCATCAAGCTAGAGCGCCGAACCACGAAATCCTTCTTCGCCAGCACCGACAAAACCAAATATCGGGGTTGGATGAGCCAATTTGTTAGAGTAAGGACTTCCGATCTGATCCCTGCCGATTGGATGCTGTTCCCCGAGGAGTGGAACATAAAATGTGAGTATGCAGTAGGTCTATACTCTACTTTTCTTTTCTTTTCCCCAACTTTATATTCTTCTTTGGTCTAACCTCTTTACGATGGTGCAACCGCTGTTTGGTTTCCCGATGGGGTCCCAGACCTCAAGGGATGGGTCCGAAAGCTGCCGTCCACATCCTCTTACTCGAAGCATTGTTGGCGAGATCTGGCCAAGGGTCGATGGGAGGCAAAAAATCACAGTGAGTTCTCTTGTTTTATTTCTCATGTTTCTGTTACGGGATACTGATCTCGATTTCACGTAGGTCTTGGAGACGCCGTTGAGTTGAGGTCGGCCCCATCTGGTAAAGTGAAGGTTCCGAAGCCTCCCAAAGAAAGAAATAGGAGGAGAGATTCATCTAAAAATCCCTCGAAGCCAAAGAAAAACGTGGCTCGAAGGCGTAAGGCCGATGCAGCAGCCTTATCTCCGGAAATGGCCCAATGTCCTCGGGACCAGGAGGAAGAAGAAGATGACGACTACCTGCTGGTAAACCGTAGAAGAAAAAATGTCGATGTTTCGAAGCCCATTGAACTAGTGGCGGTTGATGTGGCTCATTCTAGAGCCAAAGAAATCTTCGAAGGGAGCTCAAACAAAGTTCCCGAACCATCATCCAGAAAGAAGGCGCCTCGCTTAGGAGATAATTATGAGGGCGAGGTCGAACATCCTGACCCTGAGCCTCTTCAAATAAAAGAGAATGCCCCGAGTGGATCACTCAGGGTGATCAACGTGGATGATTATCCTCCTGGCCCCGAGTTTTCTGAGGGACAAATCCAGGAGGCTCTGAATATGAGGTCTTCTGAAGTGGAAGCAAACCATGAAGGGCATGGCATCTTTCAAGAATGTCTCCTAGGGCTCAAAGATGGCCCCGACCCCGATGCTTCTTTTATCTTTAATGAGGCACGTAGACTCTTTAAAAAAGTTAGTTTTCTATTTTTTATGCCTGTGCCTTTGTTTTAGCTGTTCCGAATCTAACTTTCCTTCTTTTTCTTGAAGGCTATGGTGCTCCATAAAAGGGCATTTTCCAAGTCCCAAGCCGATCTTGTTCGATGCGAAGCTGAGCTTAAGAAAACTTTGGAGGAGAGGGACGCCGTCAAAGCCCTGTATGCTAAGAAAGAGTTAGAGATCTATGATCTACGAGTTGGTTGACGCAGGCATGCCAAGGTCGACTTGAGTATGTTTAGAAGGTAATATAGCTCCCGAGAGTCTATTACACACTTGTTTTGTTTTGGTGTCTGACATTTTTAATTTCGTAGTTCCATCAGAAGGCCGACTTGGAGATGCAGCTTCGGGAGGAGCTTAAGATGAAAGAAACGGAGGCCCTAGGGTGACGGGAAGGTATGGACGATCTCGCCTCTGAAAAGGAAACTTTAAAAGAGTAGTTAGCTTCTCTTGAATGCCATCTTCGAGGTGCGAAGGAGCATAGCCTAACTCGGGGCCTTGAAATTGAGGAGCTTAAAACCAGATCTGATGATGAACTGGCCAAATCCAAATCTGATGCTGCGACTTTTATGGCTTTGTACCAAGACGATGTCGAAGCTGATAATGATCGAGCAAAGGATATCTCTTTTATGGCGGAATCTAAGTTATCAAGTGCCCTCGATCATGCTAGGCGACAATCCTGGAGGATGACCCTCGAGGAGATACATGCTTGCGACTTCGACCTTTCAGCCGATATTGAAGTGGAGAAGATTTTAGAAGAAGAGGCAGCCGCTCTACTTTCCGATGAGGATGACTCATCCAGTGTCTCTGAGAGTGAAGGAGACGGGGATGAAGTCCCTGAGGGTGAAACTCTCGAACATGTGACTCCTAAAGATGCAGCTGCTAAGGAAGTGACCCCGAAGTAGTTTTAGGTTAGTTTATTTTGTTTCTTTGTAAGCCTCCCTTGCGTAAATACTTCCTGTAATCATCTTTTTGGAAATACGAGAGGAACTTTTTAGCTCGTCTTTGGTCAGTGCTGGATTTAATATTGCCTTTATTTATGGAAGACTTATTTTGAATGATCAGTCCGAGGATTGGTTTGGTGGTTCGAGGTATTGTAAACCCTTATATTTTTATCGATAGATGTAACAATTTTGAGCTAAGTTTAAATCGATCCGTTGTGAGCTCGGGATATTGTGAACCTCGAGTCCGGATTGAAATAAAAGCGGAGTCTCGAACTATAAGTTTTTGGCCCTTAAGCCTTTCGAGGTTGGCCCTTAGGCACTTATACATCGGCCCTTAGGCTCTTTAAGTTGGCCCTTGGGGTCTTATAAATCGGCCCTTAGGCTCTTTAAGTTGTCCCTTGGGCTCTTTGAATGGCTAAATAATTTTTCCCTCATTTCGGCTTAAAAGACTTAGTAAAAATGTAATTATTCCTTAGCATGCGTTTTTCGCACCCGTAGGTTTTTCAAAGGTTCGACATATCGGAACCTTATTAGTTATTTGTTTGTGTAAACATAATTGAACACCTCCTAAGGTATTTCCAAGGGCCGATGTTATCGAAACCCTTAGAATTTTCGAGGGCTGAATTTATCGAAGCCCTTTGTATTTTGCTTTTGCCTAGGGTAGCCTGATTTAACCGGTTTTTACAGAGTGTTTAAAGGCCTTTAATTTATAGCAAAAGTCGGATGTCTCCGAGCCGCATATTTGGCCGTAGCCTTTATATGACCATAGTCTTTAGTATGGCCATAGCCTTCGGGTATGTCACTTGGACTTGTTTCCCGATAACTTTTCGAACTTGTTCAAAAAGTTATTCCTCGAGAATATTGGCCTTGGCCTTTGTTTCGAAGGGGTGCCTCTCTAAAGTCTTATTAATTTGGATTTTCGGCGGTAGTTCCCGAGTATTCGGGGTGCTTCTATGTTTTGGCTCTTAAGCTGTTTCCCGTAGGGTTGTAAGTGTAAAGCTCGTATGAGACGCAAAGTACTTTTGATATTACAAGAATGCTTCTTTAAATAGTTGATACATGTGTACATATTATGCCGTTGAGGCTCAATTATTCTATATGGACACGGTTCGTTTGGTCGTTTGGCCCATTACAAAGTTCTCCTATTGAGACCTTCTTAGACGTGAAATATCTTTCCAAAAATGTACCCTCCGAGGGTGATGCCCCCCAGTATTCGAGGTTGGTTGAAAAGAAGTCTTGAATACTTGTTGACTATTCCTCAGGTAGCATATAAGTGTTGCCTTGTTAAAAACCTTGCCGGTAAAACCCATTTGGGACAAAATTTGAGCCAAGGGAAAAAGAGCGCAATGCATGCTTTACAACCTACGGCCTTCGTGTAAGAAGAGGTATCTTCGAGATCACGAGCCTTTGAGAGCTTCTATCATTGCCGAGCTTGTAAGATCCTTTACCAACGACTCTGGGGTCTTGCTATCCGTGACCATGATATTTTCGAGAGCCTTGAACTGGTCGAGGATGTTTTTGATGCCCTGTTTTAACACCACGAAGGCCGAGAAACTCACCCGTGCCGACTCTGAAGGCACGTTTCTCTGGGTTGAGCTTCGTGTTGCATAGCCTCGAAATGTTGACTGTTTCCTGCAAATGAACTAAAAGGGGTCCTCTGCGCATAGGGACCTAACCATTTATATCATCAATATAGGCTTTCATTATTTTACTTGTTTGTTCCTCGTATATCCTGTTCACTGGACGTTGATACGAGGCTTCTCGAACTAGGGCCTCCCTTTTTGTTTTACTGGTTTAAACCTGGGACTATTGCTCAACCTATGTGTGGGATTTCCGGCGAAATCCCTGTCATATCTTAAATGGGACCAAGCGATGCAATACATATTATCAATAAGAAAATAAATGATTTTTTTTAGTTCAGGTGCTAACCCTGTTCCCAGTTGTATCTTTTACTTTAGCTGCTGACTCGGTAGCATCGGGCTTCTTGGGAACGGTGAAGGTTCGAGGAGCTGGGGAGTTCCCTTCTTCGCCTTCGGTTACCTGTTATCCTGCTTCCATCTAGGCTTGGAGCTGTGAATTTTACTTAGCCATTTGCTTACCTTGAGAGTTCGATGCCCCGAGGTTAAGGGTTCCGGTATCGATACCACTTCGTCGATTGCAAACATCTCTTTAGCATCGTGCTGTTCTCCGTGGACTATTTTCACTCCTTGCTCTGTCAGAAACTTCATCATCTGATGGAGAGTTGAAGGCACTGCCCTTATGTTGTGTATCCATGGCCTCCCGAGGAGTGCATTATACCTCATGTCACCTTCGATGACATGGAACCTGGTGCTTTGTACTGTTCCGGCTATGTTTACCGGCAAGATAATTTCTCCCTTGGTGGTTTCACTTGCCATGTTGAAGCTATTCAGTACCCGAGATGCAGGTACAATCTGATTTTGTAGGCTCAGTTGTTTCACGACCCTCGATCTGATTATGTTCGCAGAGCTACCTGACTCCACCAAAACACATTTAACCTGAACTTTATTTAAAAGGATATTGATTACCAGGGCGTCGTTGTGAGGTCGTGATACGTCCTCTACTTCCTCGTCAAAGAACGATAGAGTGTCCTCGGTACGTAGTTCCGAGTCCGTTTTTCCTTTGTGATGGATACTTTGGTACGTTTGAATATAGGTCCCTGTGGAACACCAACTCCACCGATGATCATGTGAATGACATGTTGAGGTTCTTCGGGTTCATTCTTCCTGTTTGCATCTCTTTCTCGGAAATGATTCTTGGCCCGGTCGCTGAGAAATTCACGAAGATGCCTCTCGTTGAACAATCGGGCTACCTCTTCTTTGAGCTTCCTGCAATCCTCGGTCCTATGCCCTTGAGTTCCATGATACTTGCATATTAAGTTGAGGTTCCTCTGAGAAGGATCGATCTGTATAGGCTTGGGCCATCTAGCGTCTCTAGTTTTGCCAATGGCTGAGACGATACCCGAGGTGTTGACACTGAAGTTGTATTCTGATAATCTGGGTGTCTCAGCCGATCTCGAGCGTCATTCAAACCCAGTTTTGCTCACAAGTCCCCGAGAACTTTTGCCTTGATCTGCTTTTTGATCATTTCGAGACATTTTACACCTTGAAATGTTCCTTTGATTTTCAACGTACGGTTGACACCGTTCTTTGTTGAACCTCGATCCCTGGTCTTTGTCCCTCAGGGGCTTGGCTACAAACCTGCAAGGATGAACTGAACCCGAGAGGGCTCCCAACTGGTCGTCCTCGACCATAATTTTTGATTGATAACGATTGTGCACATCCAACCATGTCACAGCTGGATATTCAATCAAGTTCTGCTTTAGCTGTCGAGATGCAATCGAGCTTCTTTCATTCAAACCTTGCATAAAGGCCTGACCTGCCCAGTCATTGGAGACCGGCGGCAGTTCCATTCTTTCCATTTGGAATCGGGACACGAACTCCCTTAGCATCTCGTCGTCCCTTTGTTTTATTTTGAAGACATTCGATTTTCTTGTGGCCACCTTTATGGCCCCGGCCTGTGCTTTCACGAAGGCATCCGCCAACATAGCAAATGAATCGATAGAGTTAGAAGCCAACTTGTGATACCAGATCATAGCTCCTTTTGATAGTGTTTCTCCAAACTTTTTCAATAATACTTACTCGGTTTCATTGTCATTCAAGTCATTTCCTTTCATTCCACAAGTGTATGAAGTAATATGTTCGTTAGGGTCAGTTGTTCCGTTATATTTTCGTATATCGGGCATGCGAAACTTCTTGGGAATGGGCATCAGAGCCACACTCGAAAGGAAAGGTTTTTTCTGAATTTTTTGGCATCTAGACCCTTTAAAACTGGAGGTGCTCCTAGTATCTTGTCTATCCGGGAGTTGTAAGTTTCCATCTTTTTATCGTTGTCTTCTATCTTCTTTTCTCCTGACTCGATCCTTTTAGTCAGTTCCTCGAGCATTTTCATGATTGTGGGGTCAGCCCCCGAGCCGCTTTCATCAGGCCTTTCTAGCACCAGTTCATGCTGAGTTTTTACTGGTTCGACGGTGTTAGGAGTTCTGTTCTAACTCTGAAAGTTTTGCGATGGAGACTTGCTGAGCTTGCAGCATCTCGAATATAACTTGGAGGCTGACTCCTCCTTCTTCCAGTCCTCGTGTTTCCTGGCATCCGGCTCGGGCTTCCCTGTGTGCATTCATTGCGGGGTCTGTGCGTGCGTCTATGTTTAGAGCATTGTGGGTGCTGATATCAACCGGCTCCACGTTTGGTACTCCCTCAGTGTTTATGGATGGTACACCGAGTCCTATACCGTTGTTTTCTCCGTGTCCCTCACTGTCATGAGCATGTGCATTTTGTGTGCTAGAAATATTCTGGCCTGAAACCAAAAAAATTTGACAAGAAAAAGTGTGAAGAATAATGTGTGTTATCAGAAAGCTAGCACTAAAATAATCACTATTATCTTTAGCCCCACGCCACCAAATTGTTTACCTCGAAAAATGTGAGTAATAATTATGCGGTTTTAAAGATATATGATATATTCTAATACTAGTGATTATACAAGTAATATTAAGCTTTACTAAGAAGAAATGATAAACCAAATCAGTGTGGTTGGAGCAATAGGGGCCTCGAGCTTGGCTATTCTAGGGACCTCGAGGTCATCTATGAGCAATAAAGTATTAACAATAAAGTAAAGACAATAAAGCTGAAGAACACTTGTTGAGCATGTTAAACAAGGAAAGCAGGATAGAATGTTCTATTGCAGTAAATAATGTGCGATCCTCCTTACAAAATGATTGGGGTACCCTTTATATAGGAGGAGAAAATCCCAATATAGTACATTCCTTATTGTGGTAAAGAATTCTATTAGTACAGGTGTATAACGACCTAGTACGGACCTGTACAATTTCGTACAAATCTTATCCTTTAATTTATGCCCTGGTCCACTTGTCCTTGAGAAATTCCCGCTCTTTCTTGATTGACTTCGATATTGAGCTGCCCTCGATGTTGGCCGTGCCAGGCCTTCAATCAGCTTCCTCGAGGTATGTGTTCCTTAGCCGGATCTGACCTCCACTTCGAGTCTCCCAGACTCGGACCCATAGCCCGATTTACGACTTCAAAATCATGCTCCCTTTAAAAAAAATATCTCCTACAGCTACCTTTTAATTTTTATAGCAAAATATCTATTTATGGTCACTTCCTACCTTTAAGCCATTAAATATGTTGTGTATTATTTTTCTCTCTACCTCTCTCCTCCTTTGTCTTTCCTCTTTCTTCTCTTTTTCCCACGGATTTTTTCTCCCCTACTTTTAAAAACCCTAGCAGGGGCCGTGTTCCGCCAATGACAGATCTGGTCGGCGACCACTTCCCCCCTTCCTTGTTGTGTCACCCCTAACCCTCTCCTCCGACCGGCAAAATCTTCTTCTTTTTCTGAAGTGATGATTACATTAGAAAACCATTTTGTTTCAAAACGTGACGATCTAAAATAGTTGAAGTTGAAAATCTCTAAGATCCAACATCTTTCACGTCATTTTGAATGGAAAGTAGAGAAGTGATTTTTTCGCTTAACTACTCGTTATTCAAAATTCACGGTCCAACTAATTCAAATTCACGGTCCAACTAATTCAAATTCATTCTAAGAGATTATAAGTAGAAGATTTCGACAAGGTGAAGGAATGCGAAAATAGAACGGCAAAAGAAAAAAAAGAAGTAGCTACTTTGCCTTGGAGAGTCTGTTACCTTTTTTCATTGTGTTTCAATGTATCTCGCTGTATTCCATGTATTTCATTGTATTCACTATCTTATTTTTCATTGTATTTTAATGTATCTCGTTGTATTCCATGTATTTCATTGTATTCATTGCCTCGCTGTATTCCATAAATATATTCATATGTTTTTTTTAATTAATATAATTTATGTATTCAGATGTATATATGTATTCAAATGTATCTGCAGTATGTATTCATATGTTTTTGCACTATAAATGACCTGCTATATTTCATGTATTCGATGTATTTTTATGTATTTAATTGTATTCAATGTAATTATATAATTTTAATATATAAATCTATTTGTAAAGATACCACTAAAAAATATTTTTGTAAAGATACCACTAAAAAAAGAAAGGACGGATTGAATCTCTGAAGATTCCTCTGTTTTTGGAGTGTTTTTCGGTTGAGAATATTTTCTATAACCGGAAATACAAATTTTGTGTTATAATTGAGTTTGTTGAGTTATATTAGGAGTCTATCTCGTTAATTGATTCACTTACCGCTTTTAATCAACTGAAGACCTTTTTGATTCACTTACCGCTTTTAATCAACTGAAGACCTTTTTTTGCAAACTCCATTACTGTATTCACGAATACAGCTCGCGAATACAGTCGAATAGATTCTCTGCTTAGCTGGACTTCCCTGTTTTCCGCCGAGTTTTGCTACTGCATTCATGAATAAAGTAGCAAAAATACATCGAATACAGTCTATAACAATTGAAAACATAGCTATAGGAAGTAATTTAGTAAATGATAGCTATTGCAAGCTAATAATTACTAAAATATAATGATTTCTGAAAATTTCATAATTTTTTTACCAGAATAATTGTTCTAGGCCTCCGTAACTTTAAACACACCAGAAATGCATGGAAGCATTCAAAAATGTCTTAAACAAACATCTGAACAAAGGACACGTAAGGGTATTGTTCCTTAAAGACATTGTCTCTATCCAGTACATATATCTCGTCAATTCATTCAAGAAATAGGCGTGTCACAAGTTCAAAGTATCCAGATTATTAGCAAAACCAGTTTGATTAGTATTATCACTAAGTGGAATTATATCTAAAGCATGATATCTAAATGATGGCTCTATTAACCATTCAAAGCAAACAAACAAAGGCATGGATTCCAGAGTTATCAGCATTGATATAGACTTGTACAGGTGAATCAAATCCTATACTCATGGTATCTAGGTGTTAAAAAAGGTGGATGATTCATGCATGACATTAATCTATAAAGACGAGTAAAGAAGTACACAAATAGCAATTAGCATATAAATTCCCACCCCATCAGTACCCTTCACTGCTACATAGTGTTTATAAAGTCATTACAACACAACTGAACAGAATACCGCCAAAGCTAAACTACATGAACCTTATCCTCTAAGTGACCTTTGACACATCAACCCGTAAACTTTTACCTTCCCAGGCAACTCCAACTTGGCCCAAGAGTCGAGCTCTAGCCAAAATTTCTTAAGTTAAGACCCCTGCAAATCATAAATCATACCAAAAGAAACAGGCATCCCGGAGAGATTCACCATAGAAATCACACTCTAACTTATTATTTCCTAAAAGCATGATATCGGATAAAATTAGGCCTAAATTTATTACAGAATACAAATGTAGTACCGACTTACAATTACTGATTCTCAAAATATTAGTAAAAATAAATAAGGCACTCTTAAGTTAATATCCTAATGACATTGTTGGACATTGAACTTGGGTCGCGGGTCGCCCATATGGACTGACCCGGCTTGTTTTTTTAAAGGAGATATAATTAAGGGAAGTTACCTAGGGAAGGTTTAACTCCTAAAATAAAACTACCGCACGTTGAGAAGTAAGGGGGAGCGTGGGAATCAACGTGGGTTAGTTTTTCACGGTAGTTTTATCTTCTCTGAGAACTTCTCCTCTCTATAAATCAACGCTCCCCTTCTTCAGAGAAGAACACTCTGTGATAATCTCCCTACAAAGATACAAACACAAAAAAAGCAAGAAAAAGGTATTTAGTTCGTGAACAAGAATTTCGTTTCCAGGAGAGACGAAATCGGATTTGGGGCAATTCTTTTTGGTGGTGAGTTCAACATTTTCCGCTGCATCAACAAGGTACACAATTCGTTGTTCTTGCCCCGCTATTATTATTATTCTAACAATGGCATCAGAGCCAGGTTGTTTGCTCCTAATTGTTGCCAACGACCAGTTTCAATTTTGATCAAAACTTCTCGTAATCAGTGAATTGTTTTGTGATAAGTTATTTGGCTTCTTTGATCTCTAATGTATAATTGAATTTTTTTTTTAAATTGACGCATAAGAGGCCAGATTGTACTTTTGACCAAGAAGGAATTTTTTTTCCAAAGTTTCTGCTTGTTTCAAAAAGAATTAGTCGTCTTTTGGCACTAAGTCTCAATTCACATAAGGTATGTCCAAGAACATTATAAGGAGAGAGGAAAGTAAGAAAAGGACTGCACCTTTTCATAGTTAACTTGACCGAATCTCTGTTTAAAAGATGAGAGATCAGGCAATGACCAACATGGGAATTTTGTCCCGTCATGTGTCACCACTGCATCTACTGCATACCGTGTACTTGCTAGTTGTCCTACACTTATTAGAATCACCTTATAGGCCTGCTCATACTTTCTCTTTTCTTGTTTCTTTGTAAGCCTATTTATCTAGCTTGGGTAATTTTTGGTCCAATGTTTGCTAGTAAAACTATTGCTCTTCTACGTCGGGTCAATTCTGAAGCCGAAATGGGCAGAAATATGGTAATGATCAAAGATAGGGTTGGTGTCAGAAACAGAGACAATATAGATATATATATTTTTTTCTGTATACAACTTACCATATCTTAATATTAAAATATATTTTATCTTAATCCCTCAACTGATATCCTTCTACAAGTAATTGTGATATATGTTGTCACAAGTGGTTATAGTCATTCTTATTGTTTCCTTGGTCCTATTTCAGATATGGCTGAACAAGAACAAGTTCGAATTACTCCAAGTAGGAGTTCTCGAAGTCAAGGAAGGGGACAACGTAGAAGGGTACGCCGTTGCAAGACTTATTTCTATAGTAATTCAGACTCGGAACCTGAAGTCATCAGGAATGTCCCAAGAGCGAGACAAAATGAGTTAAGGGATTGAAGGGTTGAACGAAGGGAAAAAGAAAAGAAATTTAGGGAGTTTAAGGAATTTAAAATGGGTCCTGATGTTTCCGTTCCCGAACATGTACACCTTTTTAAGATAAAAAGAGCTGAATTGGCTAATTACGTAGAAATTACTTATTGGGAAGCATTAGCTATTTTAGCGGACTCTCTTCGAGAGCCTTGGGATAAAAATTTAATTAAGATTTATTATGATGTTTGGCCTAGTGCACCTTTTAGCGTATATGAGCAAGAGTTAGTGTTCGATTGGTATATGGATGTCCTAGCAAATATGTAAATTGTTATTATGTGTTTTATTTTAATGAAATTTATATTATGTTATTTGTCTCACTAGTTACATACATTGTTTATGATATCCTTTTGTAATGGACTGAGACTTGAAATATGTACACACTAAGAAGTGATTTTAATATTAACTAAAAATATTTAGATATAGATGATGACTGGAAACGTAGTGACCGTTCGATTCTATACTAAATGTCGAATTAATATTATAATTAATTTACTTGAGTGTGTAATCACATGCATAAATTAACTGAAGTATATATTGATGAGTTAAACTTGTTATATTGTCTCTAATAAATGGCATGGCATCAAAAAGTATCATTGCTGACTTGAACAAGGGTGACAAACTGAATGGTGAAAATTACGATATTTGGAGTCGTAAAATGTGGTATGTACTCGAAGAGCAAGATGCTCTTGAAAGTATTAACCATGTTATGAGTCACCCAGAGGAGGGTAACACTGCCCAACATAGGAGGGATCTGGAAACTTACAATGTTTGGAAAATGAAAGATTCCACTGCACGTGGAATTATTGTAAGTTCAGTTGCTGATGATCTCATCCACGAATGTAAGCAATATCCTACTGCTCAAGCCATGTGGGCACATTTAAGGGAGGCATATGGGGGTACGACTGTGACTCGCCTTCGACAGCTGACAATCAAGTTCGACACATACAAAAAACGTCATGATCACGGTGTCAAGAAACATCTAATGGTGATGTCAAATATGATTGCTCAACTCAAAAGTGTTGGTCATGTTCTCTCTGATGAGCAGTAGGTTCATGAAGTGATTCAGTCTCTTCCCAATAACTGGGAACATTTGAAGGTTAACTTGACCCACAATGATAGCATCAAAACTTTTGCTGATGTTGCCCGTCATGTGGAGCTTGAAGACGAGCGGCTTGGTGCTGCTAAAGCTGTACCTAATGCCTTTGTGGCAGAATCAAGTGGTACAAAGAGATCAAGCTTCAAGCGCAAGAGAAACTGGAAAACTGATGAAAAGGGCAAGGAGATCGGAGAAGGACCCTCCAAGAAAAGAAACAAGCCAAATTTCAAGAAAGTAAAGCGGTTCCACAAGAAGAAAGATAAAAACAAGATGAAGTGTTACAATTGCCAAGTACCAGGGCATTTTTCTCGTGAGTGCACTGAGCCGAAAAAGGTAGCATTTCAAAGCGCATCTCTTAGTGCTATATGTGTTTCTAACACTGTTTTACTAACTGAATCTTATCCTGTGTGGATTGTAGACTCAGGAGCCACCGACCATGTGAGCCGCGATAGAGAAGCGTTTATAGAGTTTCGTCGAGTTCTACCTAGATCAAAGCATGTATATGTGGGAAATAGTGCAAAGCTTGAAGTCAAAGGGATAGGCACTTGCAGAATGGACATGCGTGGTGGCCGATCTTTGATGTTGCATGACGTCCTATATGTTCCAGAGATTCGACGAAACTTAGTATCTGTGTCTGTTCTTCTAGATTTAGATTTCAATTTGAACTTTAGTCGCAGTGGTCTTAGAGTTACTCAAGAAAATGTTTTTTATGGTTATGGACATCATTATGATGGTTTTATTGTTTTAGATTGTAATCCTTTTACGTATAACTATTATGTTGACCGTTGTGTTATGGCATGTTATTCAAGTAACAATGATGTTGATGTTATTACATGGCATATAAGATTAGGTCACATAGGGCAGGATCGAATGGATAGATTGGTTAAGGAAGGACATCTAGGTCCTTTCTCTAAAATTGAAATGCCAACCTATGAAAATTGCCTTGCTGGAAAGATTACACGTAAACCATTTGGAAAGGCTAAGAGATCTGATTTTCCATTGCAATTAATCCATTCTGATATCTGTGGTCCAATAAATGTGAGGGCTAGGTCTAGTGCTTTATATTTCATTACGTTCATTGATGATTTCACACGCTTTGGTTATGTCTATCTGATCTATCATAAATCTGAAGCACTTGGATGCTTTAATAAATATATGAATGAAGTTGAGAATCAATTAGACAAAAGGATTAAGACCTTAAGAACCGATAGAGCACGTGAATATCTATCAAAAGAAATTGAAGAATTGTGAAATGAAAAGGGAATCACCAGACAGTTAACTATTCCATACACACCTCAACAAAATGGTGTAGCAGAAAGGAGGAATAGAACACTACTGGACATGATAAGGTCCATGATGGCGCATGCAAATTTACCTATCTCCTTTTGGGGAGATGCGTTATTGACTACAACTTACATATTGAACAAAGTGCCTTCTAAATCACTTTCTTCCACTCCTATGAGCTATGGACTGGTCATAAACCAAACTTAAAGGATTTACGACCTTGGGGTTGTGCAGCATACGTAAAAGATTCTTTTAGCAAGTTTGGTAAATTAGGTCCAAAAGGCAAGAAATGTATCTTTATAAGATATTCAGAATACTCCAAAGGGTATGTGTTCATTGGTGAATTAGAGGATGGAAGTGTTACTGAGATTGAATCGCGAGATGTCACATTTTTGGAAAATGATTTTCCAAAGAAGGGAGAGGTAAAGAATGGAGAGCCTCTTTATGAAATGTTGAACTCAGATAGCCAGCAAGTGTCTTCTGACACAGTTGATAATCAAATTGATCAAGATCTTATTCTTGATCCGAGTGGGATTGGGAGTGAAAACTCCCAATCCCAAAAGCCTTCTGAAGAACCTGAATTTCAACTACAAAAGATTGCCAGGAAAAATATACCAAAACATACTTATGAAATTGAAGATTATATTTTCTTGGTATCTCCCACAGAAATGGATGAGCCAAAGTCTGTGACTGAGGCTTTATCGAGCCCTAGAAAAGATGAGTGGATGAAAGCAATGAAAGAAGAATTAGAGTCCATGAAAACCAACAAAGTCTGGGATCTAGTTGATCTTCCGCCTGGGCATAGAGCCATTGGGAACAAATGGGTTCTCAAAGTTAAACGCAAAGCGGATGGGTCAATAGAAAGATACAAGGCACGATTGGTGGCAAAAGGCTTTACTCAAGAAGCTGGAATAGATTATGAGGAAACATTTTCACCAGTTGTGAAGTTTACCTCAATTCTCTTACTTTTGGCTATTGTTGCACGTTTGGATTTGGAATTACATCAAATGGACGTGAAGACAGATTTTCTCAATGGAGAACTAAACGAACAAATATACATGGAACAACCTGTAGGCTTCATCGTTAAAGGCCAAGAAAAGAAGGTCTGCAAATTGAAAAGATCTATTTATGGCCTGAAGCAATCTTCAAGGCAATGGTATTTGTGATTTCACAAGGAGGTGATCTCATATTATTTCACCATGATCGATGAAGACCATTGCATTTATGTGAAAAAGTCCAATAGGATGTTTTGTAATTCTTTCTCTTTATGTGGACGATATTTTATTGGCCGGAAATAATTTGGAGTATTTGAAAACTATCAAGTCATGGCTTTCAAAGTCATTTGACATGAAAGATATGGGCGAGGTAGAATATATCCCTGGAGTTAAGATCCAAAGAGACCGTTCCAAAAGGTTATTGAGTCTATCTCCAGAAACTTATATAAAGAAAATTTTGGAGCGTTTCGCATGAATGGTTGCAAATCCATGGATACTCTTATTGCAAGAGGTGAAACTTTAAGCCTTGAAATGTGTCCCAATACTGAAAATAAAAAGGAAGACATGTCTCGAGTTCAATATTCAAGTGCTATCGGGAGCTTGATGTACTCTATGATATGTACTCGCCCAGACATTTGTTATGTCGTAGGTCTGGTTAGCAGGTATCAATCCAATCCTGGAAGAGATCATTGGAAAGTTGTGAAGAGAATTTTCAGATACCTGAAGGGAACTACAAATTATTCACTATGTTATAGTGGAAATGATTTATACTTGAGAGGATATACAGATGCTGATTGGGCTGGTGATCGGAACGATAGAAAATTAACATCCGGTTATGCCTTCTTACTTAATGGGTTTGCTATATCATGGAAAAGTAAGAAACAAACTTGTACATTCCTTTCAACAATAGAAGTCGAGTTCATAGCTTGTGCTTCTACAGTACAAGAAGTTGTTTGGTTGAAGAGGTTCTTTGAGCATTTGGATATTGCAAAGAACTCTCAGGGTGCCAGGACTCTATATTGTGATAGTCAAGCGGCTATTGCATATACAAAAGATCCAAAGTATCACAGCAAGACCAAACATATTGACATCAAGTATAACTTTGTAAGAGGCATGGTAGCAAGTGGAGAGATAAATTTACAGTACATTCCTACGCGAAGCATGATAGCTGATCCTTTTACAAAGGCAATATCTAGAGACCTGTTTGAGAAACATGTTATGGCTCTAGGATTGCGAAGGATATGAATATATTTATGTATTGTAAAACGACTTAAGTATTATAATACACTCATCAATATTTGACTATTGAATTTGTACTTATATCTTGTATGCATGTGATGAATATTTTGTTGATAAAGTGTGTCGAACAAGTCGCGAGATTGGCTCTCTCACACGAGCAATCGCCTCTTGTGTTAGGAATCGTGAAGAGATGAGACCTTATAGAACCTTGGATAATACGGGGTTATATTTACTTGTAGAGGTCGTTCTTGATAGCTTACGAATTTCACTATTCGATTATGACTTGTTTTGTAAGCCAGATACGAGTTTCTCTAAGAAGATGGTTTGAGGATTATTGAAGTAAGAAACTCGGGTTAGAAACTTGAAGGTGTCTAGATCAAGATCTGTATGGTGTTGGATGAATAAAATAATAAGACACACGCGCCGATATAAGGTGAGAACACCGTGACATGTGTTTCATACAACGTGTGCTATCGACCATGGGATAGTGGAAGAATGAATCCCTGCTTCTTCATTGTGTGAGATCCCAAAGAAGTTAGAGTAACTTTTATTGAAATACCCTTTGACCTTTTACTGTCTCTTGAAGTGCCAATCAGTGTTGCTACTTTAGCATGCCACTAATAGCCATGATTGATTCGGCAATGCAGTGCATGTCTAGGAAAGCAGTTGATTGGGAATGGAAAGATTCGAGTAGAGAGGGAAGACGACTAAAATTTTGTAATTTAACTTGTATTCATAGGTCGACCATTACACTTACCATGAGGGTATTAGGTGTAATTGTGGATACGAAGTTAAACATGAACTCGAGTTCGCCTCTTTTCGAGGATGAGGGATCGGATAACTAGCTACTAGAATAGCCGACAATATCTGGGGTATTGCGAGTAATAATAAGATCCTCATGGTAGTAGTGAATCCTTTCTGCATGTGATTGGATTTCTACGTAGAGCTATTAACCAACCTTAAAAGGGTGTAAGAATAATGTAGCTCTTAATGCTCGCAGGTCGCACGATCTATTTACCTGTATGAATTACGTGTGTTTGGGTCTAGCCCATCATGTGCGAAGTGGGAGATGTTGGACATCGAATTTGGGTCGAGGGTCGCCCATATGGACTGAACCGGCCTGTTTTTGTAAAGGAGATATAATTAAGGGATGTTACCTAGGGAAGGTTTAACTCCTAAAATAAAACTACCGCACGTTGAGAAGTAAGGGGGAGCGTGGGAATCAACGTGGGTTAGTTTTTCACGGTAGTTTTATTTTCTCTGAGAACTTCTCCTCTCAATAAATCAACGCTCCCCTTCTTCAGAGAAGAACACTCTGTGATAATCTCCCTACAAAGATACAAACACAGAAAAAGCAAGAAAAAGGTATTTAGTTCGTGAACAAGAATTTCGTTTCCAAGAGAGACGAAACCGGATTTGGGGCAATTCATTTTGGTGGTGAGTTCAATGGTTTTAGCTGCATCAACAAGGTACACAATAAGTTGTTCTTTGCCCGCTATTATTATTCTAACAGACATGATATCTAGGCTTAGTTATAAAATGAGACACGTTCAGGTAGTAGAGATTTTATAGTAGCAAGGAATATTCTAAGCCAAATTTGGGAAAAATTCGTGAGTCATCTCACTACACCTGGAATCCATCACTTCAAATTCATTAGTTCGAACATAAACATGGAAAACGAATTCTGGTAAAAAAACCAAATCACAGGGAGCAAGCATATATCTTTTAGGCAGAATATTTTATTTAAAGAAATACTAAGTTAATCCTTTTTGGTCCTAAGGGCATAGCGTCCAAGTGAGAGACATATTCAAATATAGGCTAACAAACTCGCACGAATCAAACAAATGATAATCTTATAGACAGGTTATCTAGCGCACAAAACCACAACATACAAATAGAATTAAGAACATATTAAGGTTTAAGAGACGTACATGGCTTTTAAACTTGGCAAGCTTTCCATAGAATTCCGCACAAAAATCAACATAGCCAAGTGCAAACAAAACGCACAAAGAGAATAAAAAGAAGCGAAAAGTAAATCGAGAAAAACTAAACTATTCTACCAAACATTTAACACATAGAGAATCGTAATGCGTCGTTCGTGAGAATAAGCAGTTATGACGTGCAGAATATTATGGAAAAAGTAGAAAATCGGATTCCTTGACAAGTAATAATCAGCCGGTGGCAGTGCGCGAGCGATGAACAACTTGTAATAACTCAGCGATGCCAAAGTTTACACCTTCACTCTCAGCCAACAAAGAAGAAAAATAACGAGGAAACCAACCAAAAAGTAGTAACCACAAGAAAGTTTTATGGGTGAGCATTGTAATTTTGTGACCCACTTATATGTTTATCCCTGTTGGGAGATTTGATGTTATTAGACCGTGCCTATCATTTTTATTTTGTATACTATCGAGGGCTATAAGTCCATAGGTGACTTTCTATTATTCACTACAGTGGGGTTTGATGTGATTTCAGAATAACTGATTTCAATTTTATGAGTTATATGCCCTATTGGTATAGGGGTTCATTATGTGTTGTGAAAATTATTTACAGAATTATTAAAAAGAAGAAAGAAAGGGAATAGAAAATTTGAGTTGGCACAATGTGCAAAATACTTGTGATTCAGAATTGAGGACGAGATCCTCGCATTTTTATATGATGTGAAACATTTAAACCAGGCTACAAGCCACAGTGGATATTATATAAGGACGAGGTCCTTGTGGTAAATTTTGTGTTTAAATTCTTCCTTTGTGGAATTAAAATTCGTACCATAGTACTAATAGGGTGTCATGCCTGTTAGGCTTATTTGATAATTTTGTATGTATTTTTTGTGCATATTATGCCATATTCGTGTTGTAAATATTGAGTTTTAGCCTACGAAGTGGGTGCCCAGGTGGCGTTAAATGCGACTCGTTAATTCGGATAAATAATTATGAGGTCTTCATTCCTCGCGTGTTGCTGTCAGTGTTGTGAAAATTTGAAACAAGATTTTGGTAAATATGAGATTAATTGAGAATGCTAGAATTAATTATGAATGGCTATTATGATCGGATATGAGGTTATGGGCATACGTATAATGTGTATGTGGGCACAAAATTGCTACAACCGGTTGAGACTAACACAGTGTGTTAATATGAAAAATAGGCATTTGAAATTGATTGGAGTGTAAGGAATTGGCTTTGAAGCTTATAAATGTGGATAAAAGAAATAATCTCCACTAAGATGGTGTTGTCGGACCCTGTTGAATTTTTGGTGACATAGAATCACCCGTGAGTATGTGTGGAATGATGTCCTCAAATTAATTCTTAGCAAGTTTGAGGACAAACGTTTGTTTTAAGAGGGGGAGAATGTAACGATCCGACTTGTCGTTTTAAGAATTAATGCCCCATTCAGTGATTTAAGGTCTCGAGCAGCTTCATAATATGTATTATGACCCGCGTGTGTGGTCGAGATTTGTTTTCGGAAGATTCGAAATTAAATTAAAAGAACAATTCTCATTTTTGACTTAAAATGAAAAGAGTTGACTGGAGTTTGAGTTTGGAGCAAACGACTTCGAAATGGAATTTCGATGATGTCAATAGAGGCCGAGGAAGGGCTCGTGCCGCAACTAGAGCACCTGTCAGAGCAGCATTTGAGGAGCCGCCAGTAGCTCCAGTTGGGGGACAGGGACCAAAACCACGTATTGTTACCCTCAGACTTCAGGAGACTTTAGCACAATTCTTGAATATGTTTGGTACATTTACTCAGGCGAGATTGATCTCTGTTGCACCAAATATTTCACAGATTGGAGGAGTAACTCAGACTCCTACCACATATACTCCAGAGCAGCAAGTTCACGTTGGTCAAGTTCCGAGTGTATTACCGATACAACTTGTTATTCCGGTTCAGCCTGTGGTCAGACCAAATGCATCAGAAGAAGAACAAAAGAGACTTAAGAGGTTTAAGATGTATAGTCCACCTACTTTCAGTGGCACACCTATAGAGGATGCGTAGGGATTTTTAGAAAAAGTGTCACTGTATTCTCCGCCCATGGATACTGTGGAAGTGAGCGGAGTTTCCTTTACTATATTTCAGCTATCAGGCGCAGCATATCAGTGGTGGCAAGTCCATGAAGAAGGTAGAGTAGCCAATGCTATACAACCTACTTGGGCTCAATTTTAAGAGATGTTTTCGAAAGAGTTTGTTCCTCAGACTCTCTGCGATGCGTGGCACACAGAGTTTCAACGGTTGCGTCAAGGAACCATGACAGTGTCAGAATATGCCATCAAGTTCAGTGAGTTAGCCCGTTGTGTACCTACTTTGGTTTCTACCGCTAGAGAGCGTTTCCACAGATTCATTAAGGGGCTCGATTATGATCTTAAAATATGCATCGCTCGAGAGTTGCAAAATGATACTCTATTTTAGCAAGTAGTGGGGATTGGGAGGAGGATTGAGCGTGTTCTAGGTGAGGAAAGGGAGTCTAAGGAAGCCAAAAGGTCTCAAAGCATTGGAGAGCTCATTGGTTTTTACTCTTCATCTATGACCCATTATGTCGGAGGTTCGAGTAGTTAGCCAGCTTAGTCCGCACATCAGGTTAGTCGGGGGGCTTTAGTAAGTTCTTATAGTGCACCACCAACCTGACATCCTTACAGTGGGTTATTCCAGTTATCCGACACAGACTCAGTATGAGCAGCCGCAACCTCGGAGGGGTTGTTATGAGTGTGGTGATACTAGGCACATCATGAGAGATTGTTCAGACTTGGTAGAGGTGGATTTCATCAAAACCCTCAGGCTACGGGCCACAATGCAGTTACTACCCCACGTGCACAGCCAATTAGGGGTGGAGGACAGGCGGGTAGAGGGTGCCCTAATGGGGGAGGCCCAGCCCGTTGGTATATTTGCTATCGTGTGGCTGAGGCCACTACAGCAGATGGTGTCGTTACAGGTACGATCCCGATTTCTTATAAAAGGATATTTTTCCTTAATTTGATTCAGTTCTGAATATTGAGGCGAGTCCTCTTACTATGCTCTGCTTATGGGTGAGCTTTGTAATTTTGTAACCCACTTATATGTTTATCCCTGTTGGGAGATTCGATGTTGTTAGACCGTGTCTATCATTTTTATTTTGTATACTATCGAGGGCTATAAGTCCAAATGTGACTTTCTATTATTCACTATAGTGGGTTTTGATGTGATATCAGAATAATTGATTTCAATTTTACGAATTATATGCCCTATTTCTATGGGGGTTCATTATGTGTTGTGAAAATTATTTACGGAATTGTTAAAAAGAAGAAAGAAAGGGACTAAAAAATTTTAGTTGGCACAATGTGCAAAATACTTGTGATTCAGAGTTGAGGACGAGATCCTCGTATTTTTATATGTTGTGAAACATTTAAACCAGGCTACAAGCTGCGGTGGAAGTTATATATGGACGAGGTCCTTGTAGTGAATTTTGTGTTTAAATTCTTCATTTGTGGAATTAAAATTCGTACCATAGTACTAATAGGGTGTCATGCCTATTAGGCTTATTTTATAATTTTGTATGTATTTTTTGTGCATATTTTTCCATATTCGTGCTATAAATATTGAGTTTTAGCCTACGAGGTGGGTGCCCAGGTGGCGTTAAACGCGACTCGTTAATTTGGATAAATAATTTGAGGTCTTCATTCCTCGCGTGTTGCTGTCAGTGTTGTGAACATTTAAAACGAATTTGGTTAATATGAGATTAATTGAGGATGCTAGAATTAACTATGAACGGCTATTATGATCAGATGTGGTTATGGCATACGTATAATGTGTGTGTGGGCACGAAATTTCTACAGCCGGTTGAGACTAACACAGTGTGTTAATATAAAAAATCAGGCATTTGATATTGATTGGAGTGTAAGGAATTGGCTTTAAAGCTTAGAAACGTGGATTAAAGAAATAATCTCCACTAATATGGTGTTTTCGGACCCTATTGAATTTACGGTGACATAGAATCACCCTTGAGTATGTGTGAAATGATATCCTTAAAATAATTCTTGGCACGTTTGAGGAGGAACGTATATTTTAAGAGGGGGAGAATGTAACCATCCGACTTGTCATTTTAAGAATTAATGCCCCATTCAGTGACTTAAGGTCTCGAGTAGCTTCGTTATATGTATTATGACCCGCGTGTGTGGTCGAGTTTTGTTTTCGGAAGATTCAAAATTAAATAAAACACCAATTCTCATTTTGAAGCTTAAAATGAAAAGAGTTGGTCGGAGTTTGACTCTGGAGAAAACGACTCTGGAATGGAATTTCGATGATGTCAATTGTCTTCGTATGGTGATTTCGGACTTAGGCATATCTTCGGATTTGGATTTGGATGTCCGTAGGACAATTCGACGCAATTTGGCAAAAGTTCGAAATATAAGATTTTGGAAAGTTCTACCGAAGGTTGAATTTTATATGGAGGTCGGATTACGATCCGGAAATTGGAACAGCTCCATTACGTGAATTATGACTCGCGCACCAAATTTGAAGTCATTCCGGATTGATTTGATATGTTTTGGCGCAAAATATAGCAGTTGGAAGATTTGAAAACTCATAATTCGATTCGATGCGCAATTCATAATTTCGGCATTGTTTTACGTGGTTTAAATCCTCAACTAAGTTTGTATTTTATTTTGGGACATGTTGGTACATTTGATTAAAGTTCCGAGGGCCTCGGGTGGATTTTGGAAGGTTAACAGATCAACTTGGACTTGAAGAAAGTTGCTGGAAATTTCTGCACTGCTGGTGCATCGCTTCTGCGATGTTTTGTACGCAAAAGCGAGGATTTTGTCGCAGAAGTGACCTGGGTAGAACTGGAGGAAGGTCACAGATGCGGATAACCTTCCGCACCTGTGCAATCGCAGGTGCGATGTTTTCTGTGCAGAAGCGACAAGGGAACACAGAAGCGCAAATGTGTGCACACCTGCGATTATCGCTGAGGCAAAAATTGCTCCGCATGTGCGAGCTTTTTTGCTTAGCAGTGATCATCGAAGAAGTACATTTTGTCTCGCAAAAGCGAGACCACATGTTTACCTTGAAAATGGTAATTACAATTAGATTTGATTTTGTGGTTCTAAAAATATGCGATCTATTTTTATGCTAGTTGTTAGGCAATAGATGCTAAGTGAAAGACTGGAAAAATAAGATAAGAGCTTGTAGATAATGTAATAAAAAACCGAATGGTCAGAAATCGGGGCCTCGAGTTGACGTATACGGGGCCTCGAGGTCGAGTCAGATGCCCGGCGTAATGCAATTGAGGGAGGATTAACAGTTATGAGAGCTGCGACGACGGCTCTTTATGATCAATAATGAGCAATAAATAAAGAGCAATCAATAGAACACCATGAATATAATCAATAAATGTAATTAATGAAATCAAGAAAATATGTTAGAAAGCAGAGAAAATGTTCTTGTATAATCAATATTGTGTATCCGATCCCTTAAAAATGTCAAGGGTCCCCTTTATATATGAGGGGAAAATCCCAATATGACATATGTGTAATTATTACATAAAGTAGCTGGTACAACCACTCAATCAGCCTAGTGCAGGCTGTCACTGTTTGCGTAGGTATTGTCAGAAAGTACTGCTCCTAGGGAACTTCCCGCTTACCTGCGACAAGCACCGGTTCGTTCTGCCCCGATATCGGGCACGAAGAATCCTTGAAGGCATCAGACCCCAGGCTGTTCTCCGGCCCCTTCGAGATGAGATTGTGTAATGCCTTGTCGACCGTAAAATTGGTCTTCCTGATTTTAGCCGTATACAGATAGTCCCCGCGTTTCTCAGAGTAAAATGAAGGGAAACTTCCTCGAGATCTTGACCCTCTAGCGCCTCTATCAAAACAAATAGTTCTATCCTGCCAAGTGACTGATGTAATAGACAGGGCTTCTAAAGGTCGCATCCACACAATCCTCAAAATCTTTGAATTAATTATAGTGGTTGGCTGTCCTTTGGTCTGCTCCAACCACATATGCTAGGCTTCTATAAATATTCATTTCTTCGCCCCTTCCTCTATATTGCATCATCAGGCTCCTATCAGAGTTTTTCGTTCTTCTTACCTCTCTTCCGTGCTCTTTCCTGAAACGTGATTTTTAGTTTCTTCTTTGTAATCCCCTGGTAAAAATGGCGAACACTTCCGCCTCCATCCCTTAGGGAGATGTGCCTTCCTCTTCCACGCTCTCTTCTGAGGGTAATGAAACAACGTCTCCTATCGCTGGAGAATGTGTTCCAGAGGCCTTTGAGACGACCTCTGATTTTATGGCCGAGATACCTTCTTCGAATCCAGGGCCATGTGAACCCGCATCTCGATACGTCAGTATAATAATGGACATCGAAAGGGTGAAAATCGACTGTCGCTGGGGAGACACGGTGCTAGTGGAGGTTCCTTCTCGGGGGGAGGACGTATCGACATATAAGGCCGACTTCTTCAGTGTGTATAATTATTCATTTACCCTCGGTCCGGCGTTGCCCTCTATGCCTTCGATAGACCCTGTGATCCTCGACTTCTGCAAACAATATCAGGTGACTCTCGTCTAAATTCATCCGTCATTCTGGCGTATCGTTTACATGAACAGATATTACGTGAATATGATCGAGGGAATGCCCTTCACCTTTGACCATTTGATCAGGATGTACAGTCCCCGACTCTTCACGGAGGCCTGATTAAGCTCCGTTGCCGGGCCTCGAGGGCCCTCTTTGCTTGCACAGACAAGGTTAGAAACTAGGGGTGGATGAGTCGTTTCGTCCGAGTTAGGACTTCAGACTTGATCCCCACATAGAGGATGTCGTTCCCCAAAAGATGGAACATGAAGCATAAGTAGACATACTTAATTAACTTCCCATTTCTTTCTTTTGGATACATTTATTCATGGACTGACTTCCTCCGCTGATACAGCTGCCTCGGCATACGCTGATGCAGTAAGGAATCTTTCAAGCTGCATAGCTAAACTGGACTCGATTTGCCCCTACGTCGAGCGCGTGTGGCGCGATTTATCCAAGGCTCGATGGGAAGCCAAGGATCACGGTGGGACTTCATTCTCTGCTATAGTTTCAGTTTTAAAAAGGTTGTTGCTAATTGCGCTTTCATTCCCCATGCTTGTTTTTGTATTTAGGCAGGTCTGGGGGATGCCTTCTTGATGAGAGAAACTCTGCCTGGGGAAGCGGGTGCTCCAACACCTGATGAAGAGAGGAAAAAATGAGGGGGATTGCCGGCTTGTCATCCGAAATCCAAGAAAACCGGAATGGAAGATCCTAAGGATGGTTCAGCAGTCTTAATTCCAAAGGGTCGGGGAGTCCCCGAGCAGGAGGCAAAAGGAAAGATGATCCTTTGTCAGCACCCGAAGGGGGAGAGGATTTGACTGTCTCTCATACTGTTGAGTCGGCGGCTTCCGAATCTCGGCTTGGTTCCATCGTTGCCTCGCCTCGGGCTGAAGAGGCATGCGAGGGTGTATCGAATGCTATTGCCGATGGCCTAAATTTCCCTCGAGCCGAGGTGTGCTTGGCATGCGATCTAGGGGAGCCCAATTCCGAAGCTCTTCATAAGCAAGGGGCAGCCCCGGTTGACCCAGTCGAGGTCGCTGAAGTAAGTGATTCCCCTTCTGACTCGGCCTTTCCTCCAAAGGAGATGCAAGATATCCCCAATATAGAGTCTCTCGGCGTGGGGACACCCGTTGGTGATAAAGATGTGTTCTAAAAGACTTACGGTGCGTATGAGGAAAAGCCCGAGCCTGATATTTCGCTTATTTTTACTGAGATCGACATGCTATGTGAGCAGGTAATCTATTTGAATATTCTGCTCAGTGCCCTGACCTTTTCCCTCCTAACCTTATTTCTTCCATGGTTCCAGGCCAAGGTGCTTTATGACCAAACGTTCGCCGATTTTGAAACCGAGCTGACTTGCCGTGAGGGCGAACATAAGAAGCTTACCTTGGAAGCCAATGAGCTCAGGGCTCTTTCTACCAAGAGGGAGGAAGAACTTTGCGGCCTTTGGGATTTCTTGGAGGCGACATCCCGGGAAAAAGGCACGTCTTACTGAACATGTTACGTATCTCATGTCTGCTTTTTGTCTGTTCGTCTGACTGATTTCCGTACTTTAATATCTTATGGTTGATTTTTGTAGTTTAAGGAGAAGGATGTCCTTATGAGGAAGGAGCTCCGAGCCAGGGACTCCGAAATTCTCGAGCTTAAGCGGCATCTGAGTGAGGTAATCTTTAAGAAAGATGTCCTCTGGGGAAAGGTGGTTTCGATCGGGCGTTGCCTCGAAGATGCGAGGGCTATGAGCAGTAAGCATAAGGATCTCCATACTGCGTGGGTTGCTACACTATCCGAGGTCAGGGATGAGGCCGAGGCGCTTGTGATCTCGCATAAGAAGGACGCCGCTACTGCAAAATGCTTAGGCTCGGAAGGTGTCCGAAGAGGCTGAGTTGTGCCTGACCCGAGAAGTGTATCATGCCCGGTTAGAATCTCGGAGACAGACGCTCGAGGATATATATGCGAGGAGCGTTGATTTAATTGCCGAGGTTCAGAGGGTGAAGACCCTAGAAGAGGAAGCTGCAGCCCTACTTCCTTCCGAAAGCAAGTCGGGCAGCGACTCGGGAGGTGATGAAGATGGAGGCGAGGTCCCTGAAGGGGAGGAGGCCGTTGGAAACCCCAGAGGTTATGGCCGAAGCTGCTGAAAGCGTATTTTCTTCCGTCGAAGGCGTAGCTCTGGCGCTAATTTAAGGTTTTCATTTGCTTTTTGCCTTCGCAAGGGCTTCCAGATGTAGTCTTTGTAATTGTACTGCTATGAATCTTTTTATATGTGTGTCAATTTTTTTACCTTTTTCTGACTTGTGGCATTCGTTTTTCATTTGAATCGAAGTTGTGGGTCTCAATTTTAGACCCTTGGATTCCTGCTACTGTCGAGCGTTTATCAATGGTCGAGAGTCGATCTGTAAGTCTGTCGTGTTGGCTTCGTGGTCATTTGCATTTTTTAGATTCTCACACGTCGGGTCGGTACGACCTTTTAGTGTAAGCTGGCGTCTTAGGCTCTTATGCTTTTGCTCTTGGGCGTATTCGGTTAATTGCTTCGGGTTCGGTCTCTGAATTGGGTTTGGAATCGAGCTCATTGACCCTTAAATTTTTGAATTTAAAGCTGGCCCTTAGTCTCTTATACGTTGGGTCGGTATGACCTCTTGTATGGGCTGGCGACAGTGGCTTGTATGCACTGGGTTGGTACGACCTCTTATATGGGCTGGCGACAGTGGATCTTATGCATTGGGTCGGTACGACCTCTTATATGGGCTTTATTTCTCCCTTGTTAAGGACTTTTTGAAATTGTTTTCGCCTGACTCTTCGATGGTTCGATAAAAAACCTCCTCGATTGTGAGTTGTAATGTGGTGATGAACGACCACCTCGAGGGGTTTTGCTCGGTGGCTGAGTATTTCGAAGCCTATAGTTTGGAGATGACATGGTCGAAGCTCTTTTGCCTATGTTGAGGGTAGCCTGTTTAACCGGTTGTTTCAAAGTAGTTTCGAAGTAATTGAAGGCCTGTGATTTTAGTGACGGTCGGGCGTCCCCGAATTGCGTTAGTTTGGCTGGTACAGCCCTGTGACCGTAGTCATTGTGTTTGGCCGGAGCCTTTCAGTCCTCGAGTGAATTAGTTTCGGCGTCTATATCGAGGGTATGCATTTTTAGGGGTCTTACAAGTTCAATATATAGCCTTAACTTTAAGATCAGGATTATGCCTTTTGTAAGGTCTTATAAATTTTAGCATGCCTTTGAGGTCTTACAGTTTTGGTTACTTGCTACAAGTATGGTTCATGCCTTGCTTGAGGTCTTACAGTTTTGGTTACTTGGCACAAGTATGGTTTATGCCTTGCTTGAGGTCTTACAGATATTGTTGTTGCCTTATATAGGTCTTACGAGACTGAGGCTGCCCGCATGGGGTCTTATGGCCTCGGGTTTTTGATAAGTCGATGCGGGTGGCGATTGGCGGCAGTCCCCGAGTCATCGAAAATTTCGTGGCTCAGGAGACATTCCTTGGAAACTTGGTATTGCCTCATCGAGGGCTTACGGGTTCTAATCTTCCGACCCGGAGGTCATACGTCCTCGAGTTTTTGACGCCAGGCCTCGAGTGCTCGGGATGTTTTTTGGGTCTGGAGCCATTTTTTAAATTTGATGTTGCCTCATTGAGGGCTTAACTTCGAGTTTTTGACGCCAGTTTTCGAGTGTTCGGGACGTTTTTGGCTCTGGAGCCGTTTTGTAAACTGGATGTTGCCTCAGTGAGGGCTTACGAGTTTGAAGCTCCGACTTGGAGGTCATACGGCTTCGAGTTGTTGACGCTAGTCCCCGAGTGTTTGGGACATTTTTGGCTCTGGAGCCGTTTTGTGAACTTGATGTTGCCTCATTGAGGGCTTACGAGTTTGAAGCTCCAACCCGGAGGTCATACGGCTTCGAGTTGTTAATGCCAGTCCCCGAGTGTCCGAGACATTTTTGGCTCTGGAGACGTTTTGTGAACTTGATATTGCCTCATTGAGGGCTTACGAGTTTGAAGCTCCGACCTGGAGGTCATAAAGCTTCGGTTTGTTAATTCCAGTCCCCGAGTGTTCGGGACGTTTTTCGCTCTGGAGCCGTTTTGTGAACTTGATGTTGCCTCATTGAGGGCTTACGAGTTTGAAGCTCCGAACTGGAGGTCATACGGCTTCGAGTTGTTGACGCCATTCCCCGAGTATTCGAGATGTTTTTGGCTCTGGAGTCATTTTTGCAAAAAATACCGAACTCCTTAGAAACGCGAAATGCTTTGACGGAGGGGAAAGTATTCTTCAATTACATGGTACAAGTATACACGTTTTCGCTGTTAAGGGCTCAATTATTCTATACGAACACATTTCGTTCGATCGTTTGGCCCGGTACATTATTTTCCTATCGGGACCCCATTTAGCGCATCTTGGATTCTCCGAGGATGTGTCCTTCCGGGGGAAGGGGGGATCCCCCCTAGTATTCGAGGTTGATTGGAAAGAAGCCTTAATACTTGTTGAATCTTCCTTAGGTAGCATATAGATGTTGCCTCGTTAAAAACCTTGTAGGTAAAATGCTTCTTGGGATAAAAACCTGATCGAAGGAAAAGAGTGTAACACATGCTTTTGAAACTTAACGACTTTGAGATTTTAGCAGTAATAGCGTTTGAGAATTGATACATTCCAATTTCTTCGAAGCTGTTCGCCTTCCATGGTGCCGAGTTTGTAGGACCCTTTGCAAACTATCCCGAGGACGCGGTACGGTCGTTCCTTGTTCTGACCTAGCTTTCCTTCATTAGGATTTCGAGTATTCAAGGTGACCTTCCTTAGGACTAAGTCCCTGATTCCAAAATGTCGGAGATTTGTTCTCCTGTTGTAGTATCTTTCGATCCTCTGTTTTTGTACGGCTATTCGGACCAGCGAGGCTTCTCACTTTTCATCCAATAGTTCGAGAGTAGTAGCCATGGCCTCATTATTCAATCTTTCGGTGGTGTGTCGGACTTTGGCGGTAGGTTCTCCGACCTCGACCGATATCAAAGCCTCGACGCCGCATACCAGGGAGAAAGGCGTTTCCCCCGTGCTTGATTTTGGAGTTGTTCGATATGCCCAGAGTACTTAGGGTAATATTTCTCTCCATCTTCCCTTTGTGCTTTCCAATTTCTTCTTTCAGTTTTGAATGATGGTTTTATTTGTAGACTCGGCTTGGCCGTTCGCACACGGGTGATAGGGCATTGATAGAATCCTTTTGATCTTGTGATCCTCGAGGAACTGAGACACTTTGCTTCCGATGAATTCCTTCCCGTTATCTTTGAAGGAATTCCGAATTGAAATATGGTATGGTCCCAGATGAAATTAATGACTTCTTTTCCTCTTATTTTTTTGAAAGCCTGCGCTTCAACCCATTTCGAGAAGTAGTCAGTCATAAATAAAATTTACCTGCCGCCGTTGGTAGAGGTCTGATGATGTCCATCCCCTATTTCATTAATTGCCATGGCGACAAAACTGAATGAAGTTGTTCACCAGGTTGGTGAATCATTGGGGCGAATCTTTGGCATTTGTTGCATTTGCGAACGAACTCTTTGGTGTCCTTCTCCATGCTGTCCCAATAGTAGCCTGCCCTGATTATTTTTTGAATCAAGGAATCGGCACTGGAATGATTTCTGCAGGTGCTCTCGTGGATCTCTCGGAGCACATAGTCTGTGTCTCCCGGCCCCAGACATACTACTAGAGGGCCATCAAAAGTTCTTCTGTAAAGAGTTATTCTTTCGTCGAGTGAGAATCGGGCTGCTTTGGTTCGCAGGGCCCTCGACTCTTTTGGGTCTGCGGGTAGCTTCCCGCTCTCCAAATAATCGATATATTTATTTCGCCAATCCTATGTTAGGCTAGTGGAGTTGATCTCGGCGTGGCCTTCCTCGATCACTGATTTGGACAATTGAACAACAGATCCGGGGAGTATGTCATCTTCCTTGACAGACGATCCCAGGTTTGCGAGTGCATCGGCTTCACTATTCTCCTCTCGGGGTATGTGGACCAGGGTCCATTCTTTGAAGTGGTGCAATGTGATTTAAATTTTTGCTAAGTATCTTTGTATCCGGTCTTCCCGAACCTCGAAGCTCCCATTTACCTGATTTACCACCAGGAGGAAATTGCATTTTGCTTCAATGACCTTGGCTCCTAGGCCTTTGGCCAATTCCAGACCTACAATCATAGCCTCTCACTCGGCTTCATTGTTAGATAAGCTTATGGTTTTAATAGATTGTCTAATCACGCTACCCGTAGGTGGCTTTAGGACTATGCCGAGCCCGGACCCTCTTATGTTCGAGGCACCGTCAGTGAACAGGTTCCATATCCCGGAGGATGTGCCCGTTTTTAGCAAAAGTTCCTTCTCGACCTCAGGTACGAGGGAGGGAGTGAAGTCGACTACGAAGTCTGCCAAACTTTGCAACTTTATAGCCATTTGGGGCTGATACTCGATATCATATCCCTCGAGTTCGATGGCCCATTTGGCCAGTCGGCCCGATAATTCGGGTTTATGATATGCTTCGAAGGGGATATATTGTTAAAACACAAATACGATGGCATTGGAAGTAGGGTTTCAATTTTCGAGATGCACTTATTAAAGCGAGAGCTAGTTTCTCCAGGTGTGGATACCTTGTTTCGACATCACCTAGGGCCCGACTTACATAATAAATAGGGAATTGCGTACCTTATTCTTCTTGAACTAGTACACCACTTACCTATCTCGGACGGCCAGGTACAGATACAATGTCTCATCCACTTTTGGGGTGTGGAGCAAAGGCGGGCTTGTCAGGTATCGCTTCAACTCCTCTAAAGCACGTTGTCATTCCAGAGTCCCTTAAAAGTTGTTTTTTCTTTTTGAGCAAGGAGAAGAAATGGTGACTCCTGTCCGACGACTTCGATATGAACCGGCCCAAGGCTGCTATCCGCCCGGTCAGCCGCTGCACGGCCTTTATGTTATTTACTATCGTAATTTCTTCGATGGCTTTGATTTTGTCGGGGTTGATCTCGATTCCCCTGTTTTATACCATGAAACCTAAGAATTTGCCCGATCCTACCCCGAAGGTGCACTTCTCGGGGTTGAGTTTCATGTTGTAACTTCTGAGGATGTCGAATGTTTCCTGCAAATGAATCAAATGGTCCTCTACGCACAGGGACTTAACTAGCATGTCGTCAATATAAACTTCCATGGACTTGCGTATTTGATGTTCGAACATCTTATTAACTAGGCGTTGGTACGTGGCCCCTACATTTCTTAGCTCGAAGGGCATTACATTGTAATAGTACGTACCGTACTTCGTGATGAACGAAGTCTTGTCTCTATCCTCGAGGTTCATCTGAATTTGATTATACCCCGAGTAGGCATTGAGAAAAGTGAGGGTTTCATGGCTGGCCGTGGCATCGATCAAACGGTCGATGTTGGGCAGTGGGAACGAGTCCTTTGGGAAAGCCCTATTTAGATCTTTATAATATACACACATTCTTAGTTTATTCCCCTTTTTGGGAACTATCACCACATTGGCCAACCATTCAGGATATTTTACTTTCCTAATTGACCCTATCTTGAGGAGCTTCGTTACCTCATCTTTGATAAATGTATGCTTTATCTCGGACTGGGGTCTCCTTTGCTTCACCAGTTTGTACCTGGGGTCGATGCTTAGTCGATGGGTAGTTGTCTCCGGTGGGATCCCCGTCATGTCTCAATGGGACCAAGCAAAGCAATCGATGTTGTTAATAAGGAATTGAATGCATTTTTCTTGAGTTCGAGGGTTAATCCCGTCCCCAGGTATACCTTCCGATCTGGGAGATGCTCGACCAATACAGCTTGCTCCAGCTCTTCGATAGGCGACTCCGTTGCGTCCGACTCTTCGGGGGCAATGAAGGTTCTAGGAGCGAGGAAATCCTCTTCATCATCCTCGGGGGTCTGTTGGCTTCCCGACTCTTCCGAGGCAGAGTGTACAGAATTTGGTACCTCTTCATGGACCGTGAACTTTTCCTTTGCCTCATGTTCCTCTCCGTATATCGTCTTTATTCCGTACTTTGTTGGAAAATTTATCATCTGATGGAGGGTCGATGGTACCACCTTCATGTTATGTATCCATGGTCTACCGAGTAAGGCATTGTACCTTCTATCACCTTTAATGATGCGGAACCTGGTATCTTGAACTACATCTGATATGTTAACCGGGAGGGTGATTTCTCCTTCTGTTGCTTCGCCGGCCATATTGAAGCTGTTGAGGATTTGGGAGGTAGGTATGACCTGATCGAGCAATCCGAGCTGTTCTGCCACCGTCGATCCAATTACGTTGGCCGAGCTACCTGGATCCACGAGTCCACGTTTAATTTGGATGTTATTTAAGAGAAACGAGATTACCAGCGCATCGTTGTGTGGATGAGACAGAGTCTTGAAGTCTTCTTCGCTGAACGCGAGGATGTCCTCAGATGCCCGGCCCCGAGTTTGTCCTTGTGTTGCCGCAGAAACCTTTATCCGCTTGATTACGTGCTCCTGGGGAATGTCGGTCCCTCCGATAATCATATGAACGGTGTGCTGAGGTTTTCCCATTTCGCTTCCCCTGTTTGCCTCTCTTTCTTCATGGGTGGGGTTTTTCCGAGTGTATTGTTGATTTTCTTGGCGTATATTCCTGTTGGTGTGAGAACTTACAACAACGTGTTGAGTGTTGCGTGAGATCATATCGACGGGAGTTGGCTCCAGTGCAACCTGAGGGCTTTGTGGTGGTACACCATTAGCGGGGACAGCTGCACCATACTCTCTATGGTCTTCGAGACCGTTGTTGTTATATGCGTTTGCTGAGTTAGATATTTTGACCAGAAATCGAATATCTTTGACAAGGAAAGGTGTGAAAGATAACTTGCATTATGTATTAAACCAGCAAGAAAACAATCACTATTTTTTTTAGCCCCACGGTGGGTGCCAAACTATTTACCTTGAAAATGGTAATTACAATTAGATTTGATTTTGTGGTTCTAAAAATATGTGATCTATTTTTATGCTAGTTGTTACGTAATAGATGCAAAGTGAAAGACTATAAAATAAGATAAGAGCTTGTAGATAATGTAATAACCAAACCGAATGGTCAGAAATCGGGGCCTCGAGCTGACGTATACGGTGCCTCGAGGTCGAGTCGAATGCCCGGATTAGTGCAATCGAGGGAGGATTAACAGTTATGAGAGCTGTGACGATGACTCTTTTATGATCAATAACGAGCAATAAATAAAGAACAATCAATAGAACACCATGAATATAATCAATAAATGTAAGTAATAAAATATAGAGAATATGTTAGAAAGCAGAGAGAATGTTCTTGTATAATCAATATTGTATATCCGATCCCTTGAAAATGACAAGGGTCCCCTATATATATGAGGGGAAAATCCCAATATGACACATGTGTAATTATTACATAAAGTAGCTGGTACAAAAAATCAATCAGCCTGGTGCATGCTGTCACTATTTGCGCAGGCGCTTTCAAAAAGTACTGCTCCTAGGGAACTTCCCGCTTACTTGCGACAAGCACCGGTTCGTTTTGCCCCGATATTGGGCACAAAGAATCCCTGAAGGCATCGGACCCCGGGCTGTTCTCCAGGCCCTTCAAGATGAGAATGCGTAATGCCTTGTCGGTCGTAAAATTGGTCTTCCCGATTTTAGCCGTATACACCACACATGCGCAATTTGTTCCGCAGAAGCGGTTCTGGACAGAAACATTAAGGACCAAAAATGGTCATTTCGCCATTTTCGATTGAGATTCTGGAGCTTGGATTTTGGGCAATTTTGGAGGAGTTTTTCACGACTTTGACTTGGGTAAGTATCCTATATCCGAAAGTGATTATATTTCATAAATCCATGGTTATATCATTTCTTTATTCGTATTTAAATGGAAGAAATCAAGAATTTTGCAAAATCTACCAAACACGAAATTTAAGATTTGGAGGTCGAGTTTTTATCAGAATTTGATAAAATTGGTATGGTTGAACTCGTACCGAAGTGGGTGTTCATACTTTGTAAAAAATTTGTTGGGTTCCTAGAGGCGGGCCCCGCACTGAATTTTGGTTGACTTTTGAATATGAAATTTTAAGCCGACGTTATAATATCTGGAATTGGTTTCCGATGAATTTTTATGAAGTTATACAATTAATTTGGATAGATTTGAGCTGTTCGGAGGTCAATTCAAGAAAGAAGTCAATTTTAAGATATCCTCCTAACTTCAAAATGCTAAGTATCTTTTCAAACCTTGTGTGGGAGAATTTTCCCTTAGGCATTGAGTCTTATGTGAAAACTGTGTGATTGAAAATCATGTACGCGAGGTGACGACTACATACTTGGTTTATATGTGCAAATTATATCGGCTAAAATTCGTAGACACCCTTATGTATTAAATTGGAAAATTGCTAGGACATAGTAAATCTTGATTTGTCATGCCTCATTCTTTGTTTGTTGAATTTGTTCTAATATGATAATTTGGTGTGATTGCCACCTTGATTTCCACGTGAATCCCGTGTTTTTTGTTGAGTCGATATTTCCTAGAGATAATTTCATTTAGGATTATTCATTTGAAATTAATTAATTAAATAAGTTTAAAATGAGGCATTGATATATATTTATCAAGAATATGGATTAAAGAAGATGTTCTTGCTGAGTTATTTTTCCATCTTTGTTATTGCTTTTGAGATTTATACACACTGTGTGGAGTCTTGGCCTATTTGCTGTGAAATTAATTGATTTTATTATATCTTTGGAATATGGTTGTGGCCTATGGGAAAATTGTGATATGAATTAATTATGTGGTGTTGTTATGATAATTTTCTAAGTAATTGTTGTGTGATTTGGGTTATTGCTATGCGACATATAAGGGTGGAATTCCACTGTTGATATTATGTGGGTATAAGTGTGGCATTTCACTGTGGTTATGTGTGTTGAGATATTGTTTGGGAGGAGCGATAAGGGAGGCTATTAAACGGAGTGATAAGGAAGGCTAATATCAAAGTGATAAGGGATGGCTATAAGAGCGATAAGGGTGGCTATAGGAGTAATAAATGTGGCTATTGATATTGTCATAGTTGAGGGATAAGGGAGGCTATTTTAGGAGTGATAAGGGTGGCTCTTGTCAGGGATGATATGTGATGATGTGGGTTATTGTGTTGGTAATTTTATGTGATGATGTGGGGATATTATGTTGGTGAATTTTATGTGATGTTGTGATTTCTTTTGTATCTTGTTATCACGACCCAAATCGGAGGGCCACGACTGGCACTCAGTGCCTACTCAACCGAGCGCCACGTACCTTATCCTTCTTTACTATAAGACTCGTCATGGCCCACGATAGAATACATCTATATATAAGTAACAATATTAGAACTTAACTCACATAACTAATTCAAAAAGATTTATATAGGTACATAGGGACCGACAAGGCCGTTGACATGTCATACCTAAAACTATACATAGGACATTGTCTGCAAAACCTTTAAGAAAATATGACCATAATATATAAGTCGGGACAAGGTTCCCGACATCCTCATAAAACAAAATAACATATATAGAACATGACTCGGCAATACTCTAGGAAGAAGTGGAGCTCACCAATCAAAAGCTGATATCTGGAGGCAGCCTATAGTGGAGGGTCCTCACCTCGCCTATCTACACCTGCGTGGCATGAAACACAACGCCCAAAAAAAGGGGACATCTGTACAAAGAATGTATCGAGAATGTAAGGGAGAAATGAAACATAATAATAAGATACCATCTCGGGGAGGGAAATGAGTCAACTTGTAACATCTCACTTGCTGCTGAGGGCCATAACATATGGAATAATAGACATCTCGTATATATAAATAAAACTACAATATAATAGTTCTAATTACATCATTCTCATGATGTTAACTGCCCAACTGATCAGTGGTAACTGCCCGACCATCCGTAATACGATGGTAAATGCATGACTACCCGACCGCCGTAGCTTAGTGGTAAATGTGTAACTACCCAATCGGCTATAGCTCGATGGTAAATGCATGACTGCCCGATCGGACGAAGCTCGGTGGTAAATGTGTGACTGCCCTACCAGCTGTAGCTCGTTGGTAAATGTATGACTGCCTGTCGCGCCTTGTTTTTCCTCGCGGAGTCCGGGCTTCGACATTCATTGGGAACAACTCGTTTCCTTTTGGGAATTGGGTATTTGAAGATCGCCACCTAATGGATTAAGGTGCGTTAGGGCACTTAGAACAATTAACTCATGTAACCAGTTTGCATTACCAGAGATTAGGGTAAGGGCTCGAAATAACCTTAAAGGGAAGGTGTTAGGCACCCCTCGCGGTCCACAACGGTGGGTCCCGGCCGAACTCAATTTTGTGAATTAGTTATTTAACAGGTAAGCAGTCTAAGCACACATTTTCGAATAAAGGAAGTTTAGGCAGTCTAAGCCCACCAATATAAATAAAGGAAGTCTAGACAGTCTAAGCACATATGCAAATTAAAGAAGTTTAGGCAGTTTAAGAATACATACGTAAATTTAAGAAGGGAAGTCCTAAGTTTTTTAGCCTATAGGATCAATAGCCGATAGGTCTTCCTCAACAAGAGGGGTTACACGTGGCATTAGCGCACATGTTATCATATATATTTACTACCCATTACCCTCCCCTTAGTGGTTATATAAACGGGTTTAATTAACGAACTCTAAGCGCGCTTTACCCGTCCCTTCCTTGTGGTCCCGGAGGTGTTTAGAACCTCTATACTTAGGCAGTTCTAGACACTCCTAAGGTTTTTAAAAGGTAAAATCTATAACACAACAAAGAACATATAGGACTATCAAATAGAGAAGCAATTAAAGGGGCTCATGTTACCTCCAAATGTAAACAAATAATTAGCACGTCTCAAAACAGCTGATTTTATAGAATTTCAGAAGTCCCTAGAACATGATATCTAGATGAACATTACATAATATGCAACATTGTTTTTAAAAAAACGAGGTGATATAATCTGATCAATTGCCTGCTGATTTAGAATCTGTTAAACATGGGCAATTTTACAAATAAGCAGAGTATAACTTTACAGTTTTTTAGACCATTAATTACCTAAGGCTTACCTAGGCATGGGCTGTGTGCGATCATAATTCTGAGAACTAATTGAAGCAACTTGAAGTTATTCAAACCTATAGGCACGCTGATCTAGGCGATTAATGTTACAAAAAGCCGATTTCATGCATATCTATGCTAGAACATGATATCTATGTGTTGGGGCTGTCTTTAAACCTATTTATAGATAGTTATTCAATTTAGAGCAAATGCAAACAGAGTTCTAAGGCAGGATTTCTAATGCACAGAGAGATGGCCATTTATTAAGCATGATTGCAGCAGTAGTTTAATGATTGAGTTTCTAGGTGATTATGACTTGAGGTAGAATCAGAAATAAAATGATGACTATAACATGTTTCCTAATATGCAAAGCAGTAAATATGATTATCTTAAGGCAAGATATCTAATGCACACATTTATGGCATGGTTTTTAATACAAATAGGCATAGCAAACCTAGATGCATGATATCTATTGGAGAATGCAAACACATCATGATTTCTACCCGGTTTCCCCACAAAATCATATATGAACCCTAGCCTTTTTACTAAGTACCCCAATATCTATTTACAAAGAATATTATTACAGACCAGGATCAATTATGAATTATATAAGTGAATGAAACTATACTATAGGGAGTTTAAATCACGCCCAAAGTAAACCTGGGGATGCCAGGACTTCAATACAGTCTCAGAAGCCAAAGATCTCACAGCCAGTAGTGTGCCTTGGTGTGTCAGAGTTCCCTAAGGACCTCAAGGATCCCGGGTAGTGCTCACACCAAGACCTTTCTCAAATAGGGATTGGTTATGTGCAGAGTGGAAGGGCCAGCCCTTGTGTGCCAGAATTCAGAGGAATCTCAAGGATCCCTGAGCAGTACATACACCAGAGGGGCAGGACCTAATAGTCTAAGAGTAAAGTGAGAGTGCTTGACATAGTTTTGAAAGATTTAGTAAAATAGTGTAGAGAAAAGATTCAGAAATGGAAAACAATTTTTAAAAGATGCTAGGAGTGACCAGTTTTGAGAAGAATACTAAGAGTAGGAGCAACGGTTTTGAAATCATTTTTTTGAAGAAAAGCATATTCAGCCAAACAACCAATCAATCATAGAATATCCAGATTCACAGACATTTAACAAGCAGATGTACAAACAGGGGTGTAGGGGGATTGGGAACATATAGAGTTGAGACCACATAAACAGGGAAACATTTGAGACAACAAATGCATAGAACAACTAGGAGTCCACTTGAACAAGTCAGTCATGGTGATAGGTAGTTAAAGCATAGAGTAAGGATGTAGCAAAATCATGTTGAAGACAAGGGTGCGTTGGACAGAATTGGGCATACAATTAGGGCCCAATCGAAGGCATTAAGAGACTTAGTAACCAACATGATCACACTAGTTAAAGGGGGGTAAGCAGGGACTAGCTAAACATGCCGAACAAGTATCAAATAACCAAGTGAAGTTTAGACATGCTGATTATACATTGAACAAAAGAAGATAGAATTTAGACATGCTGAATAAAGCAGTAAACAGGGAAACAAATTGAATAACGTAGCCAATTGAACTAGTGCAGGAATGGAATACATGAAGTTTGAGTTTCAAAATTTAACTGGAGACATACCAGTTAAAGAAGAAAGTGCAGAATGTAAAGCAGGTGTAGTTCCAATGTCTAGCCTTGGCTTTCAGCCGGCTAGACCAATAGTTATCACAAGTAGTAGAGAAAGAAGAGGGATTTTGAGTGTAAGTGTGTGTTCTGAACTTAGTGTTAGTGTTTGAAGGTAAAATAAGAGTGCTTATATAGCAGTTCAAGAGTAGAGCAAATAAGGTAGAGGAATTAGAAACCAGCAATTAAGGGGTCACAGAATCCAATCATACAAAAGAGTTCAGCATAGACCTCCTTTGATTAACGGCAATTAGCCAAACAGTAATAATAGGGATTAAATAAGGCAAGGAGTTCAAACCAAATAAGGGAGTTCGGAATAGACTCCTTGATCAAATGGTAATACAGGGGCCTAATTAAGGAAAGGACCTTAATCGTACTATGTAAAAAATCAGCAAAGATCCACAATGATACAGTTAGTTAAATAAGGCATGAATAACCAAATTAAGGTCATAAACAATGAAACAATCAAGAGCAAATAAATCAGGCAGAATTTCAAAGTAATACTTATTTTTGGAAAGAAATATCAACTTCCACAAATAGAAAATAGGCTAAGTAAAACTTCACAAGAAGTACAGAAATTAGCCGGAAACAGATGCAAAACCTAATACAGATTAATTAGGGCAAAACAATAGAAAAAATGAATTTGACAAAGACAAAACGTGTAAGTGAAAAAATACAGGGTGAACTAATACAGTTGGTAACACTGAAAGACTCAAAATCGAAGCAAAGGTCAGAAAATCAGCGTGTCTCATGAAATCGACTAGGGTTTAAGTGTCTTTTGCACAAATCAGTCAAGAAGATGAAAAGAGGATCGATTAAACATTAGTAGTCAGAAAACCTTTGAAAAACAACTCGTAATCGAAGGCAGTAGACTAGGTGTTTTAGAAAACATAACAGAGATGAGAGCATAGGTTTAGAAACCATGATTCGTAACAAACAAAGAAAAATCTCTTACTCATGGTCGAGAAAATGGCCCGAGATAGGCTAACAAGCAAGGTTTCAACCTAGAACTGCTTGAGTTCTTTGAGATCCTCTCAAGGATCTAAGAAGTCGAGGAGCCATTGTGCGTAGAAGGTCAGGACTGACCATAGAAGCCATATGAGCGTCATAAGATAAAGGTTTATGCCGGTGACGACGCTTAGAATTAGGGTTAGTTCGAGAGAGCTTAAGAGAAGAGGGAGACGGGGTGACGGCGGGTGAGAGGTGAGAAATGAGAGGGTTTTGTGGAGGGGTCATTTAGGTTAATTATGGTAGGGGGATTGTGGACCGTTGATCAAAACGATCAACGGTCATGATTAAATGGGTAATTGGGTCGGGCAGGTGTAGCTTGGGCCTCAGGGGGATTTGGGCTAATTTTTAAAAATGGTTTTGGGCTGGTTTAAGGGGTTAGGTCCGATAAATATTAGGAACCAAATGGGCTATTTATTAAATACCCCAACACTTTATAAAAAATATTTTATAAAAATAATTAAGAGATTATAAAAAATAATTTTCATGCATAAAAATGTTTTAAAATAATTACTCAGCATTTTAAAAATACAATGAGCCATTTTATGGCAAAAATAACACAATAATGTATGCATGGGCTATAATTGCAAAATTATTGCAATTGTAACCAAAAAGCGTAAATTTGGCCATTTGTGAAATATTTTGTACTTAATATGACTATAAATGGCTATATTAAATCATGAAATGCTATAAAGTCTTTTGTGATGCAATTTTGTAATTATTTACATAACCTCTAAGTTGACATAACCATAACATATACAAGTCAGGACAGGGCTCCCTACGTCCTCATAAAATAACCTACACATTCAGAACCTTGACATGGTAATACTCCAAGAAGAGGTGGAACTCACCAACAAAAAACTGACACCTGGAGGAAGTCTACAGTAGAGGGTCCTTGCCTCGTCCTATATAAGAACCTCGATCGGACACACTTCGAAGCAGAACCTTCATATCCTTATCAATTACCTTCCTCCTCTTCGCCTGACAACTATCCTCTTCCTCTACATATCCCATAACATACACTGACAAACCTAGATTTATGAACTCCTAAGACTATGGACTCTCTCGAACCTCAGAAGAGCTAGTGTCCGCAAATACCTTGACATAGTTTCGAGCCTGAGGGTAACCCGGTTGTGCCAATACATGCACCACTCCCCTTATACCCTGATCAATGGGCCTTGATAATGAAACTAAGGGCCTTGGTGATGTTGGAACTCCCCTCACCTCATCTGTTGCTGGCAAAATCGAAACTACTCGCACGGATGACTTATATGGATCCTCGAATGGATCCTCCTCAATAGAACCCATGATCTCTAATGTATCTGACTCCATAGTGTAACTTATATCTCCTTTTTAGACCTTTGTAGCCTTCTGGCCCGTGCTAGCAGGTGTAGTCTACAGAGGCATTGCTGAAAATATACCATATTGTTAGGAACATGAATTCTTATATTGCACGATCTAAGATAAGAAGAGAGGATAACATCCTATATGTCATGTAGCCTCCTGTCTATAAGTGTGGTGCACAACACACTCATAAACAAGACTCTACTAGACATGGTCTGTAGACAACCCTAGGATAGAACTGCTCTAATACCACTTTTGTCACGATCCAAACCGATAGGCCGCGACGGGTGCCCGAGTCCTATCTGTCGAACGCCCATAAGCATGTATCTAGGATATAAACCTGAATGAGGTCTGCTGAATTACGAGAATAACATACATGAGTGAAATTTGCAAAAAAGGCATATGTACATATACATGCGGAATATAGTGGGCGAGCCCGTAAGGCTGCTATAGACAACTATATAACCAAAACTGAAAGCCGAAAAGGCCACATGCTATCAAACTATACTTAGCTGTCTACAGACCTCTATTAGTAATACAATTGTACGAGGACGGGACTGAGCCACGTCATACCATATATATATACAAGCATATCGTACCAAAATCAAAAGCCGCTCCTGATCAAGTGGAGCACGCCAACTCTCGCTGATCAAAAATCCTAAGAAGGGAGAGTGTCGTCTTGCCTACCTGCACCTGCGGGCATGAAACGCAGGCCCTGAGAAATATGGCGTTAGTATGAATAATGTACTGAGTATGTAAGGCATGAAATTCAGTACATAAAAGACATAGTTGAAACATGGAATAAAGGAATCCATCTGTAAGTATAAATAACTTTGTAAGTTCTGAAACATTTATAATGCCATGCATGTGCATAGAAATATCGTGTCATGCATAGGTATAGGTGTACATAATATCATCAAGCCTCTGAGAGAATCGCATCATATCGTCTCGGCCACTGTGGGCAACATCATCAACATATACCAACTGATCAGGTGGCGGTACGTATATAACGCCGCAACCTTTTTTCATATCCGATATACATATATATACATGTATATGCGTATGTAATGCCATTTTGTCATGGGTTAATGTACATGTATGAATGCATGAAATGCATAAGAAATACGTCAATAAGATTTTCTCGGAATGCAGTAAAAATCAATATACCTTTCAGATAAACTTTATCAGATTCATATTTTTCTAAGACCCATGAACAGACGATTGAGTAATAAGACTTATGGGAGAATGAGAATATACACATCTCTAGCATTTTTACGAATAGAGTAATTTATGAAAGTTGTGCATTTGCTCGTTTGGTTTGTGTCATACAGATCATGTCAAAAAGAAAGAAGGGATGATCTTAATATACTTGAAGTAGGGAAAAATCCGTATGATATTCTTGGAAAAGGTTGCACCGTACTCCTTTAGAATTGCAAAATTATACGTTGCTATGATTTTAATAATTCTCGTTGGATTTTTCTGTAGGAACTTGAAAGATGACGTTGCTAGTGTAAAGTTTATAATCTGTTGGAAGTATTGTTGAGAATGAACTTGTTAAACTCATCAGAATGCTAACGAAAGGCCTTGGATTTGGCAATTCCTCACTCTTGTTTTGGCAACTCATTAGAATGCTAAAGTGATATGTGATTTGGGTTTAGCTTCTGTTTTTGAAGTGCTTTTGAATTTGAAAGAAATGTATATGATTTCTATTACTAAGAGACTTAGTAATTGACTTATGACTAAGAGATCAAGAGACTTATGTCCAATGACTAAGAGAGTATAGACTAGTCTTTACACGTTAATGTCTTGCTTCCTAGATAGCCACCTAAGCTAATATGACTCTTAGTCATTTGTTTGGTTAGCTCATTGCTGCCACGTTTTTTGGGGGAGGCAGGGGAGGGAGGGGCGGTTGGTCTTATCTTTTAATTTATTAATTAACTAGGTAATGTTTCGTTACCCGCATAATTAAGGATTATATCAAATTACATAAAATACTACTCATTTTTAATATACTTTTTATACATCATACTATTACGGTCACCTTGTATGGTACTAGTCCATTAATATCGAATATTATTGCTCGCACCATATTTTAACCCGAATCGACAACCTTCAACGAAACTCATTTTCTTTGATTCGTGTACCCTTTATCTTTCATGGAACTTACTTATCGCTTGTTGTATGTAGCATAAATATGTTAACCTCAAGAAAACCTCATCCCCTGCGTCTATATCGATTAATTGAAGACGAAACTTAACGTACGAAACGCGAGATGTAACAACAGGGAGTATCTAATAGGAGAATAGGGCTCAAATACACAAAGCAATTGGCCGGCTTGTTACAACTCGTGGCGAGCTACCATGGCGGACTCGTAGCTTATGAAGTTCCCTTTCTTTATTTCATACTGCTTATGCTTATCTTATCCCAAATATTATTCCTTCACNGCCTAAGTTAACTAAACTTCCGAAACTTGCATTTGATCTAAAACCCGACCTAAACACCTCCGAATGATCTGAAACTTTGCACGCATATCCAAAATCACCTAACGGAGCTACTGCAACTCTCGGAATTCCATTCCGACCCTCGGATCAAAATCTCACCTACCTTCCGAAATTCGCCAAAATTCAACCTTAGCCAATTCAAGCCTAATTCTACACCTGACCTCCAAATTGAATTACGACTTCACTCCTAAGTCACAAATCATCCCCCGAAGCTACCCGAACCACCGGAACTCACATCCGAGCCCTCTAACTACATAGTCAACTTCCGGTTGACTTTTTCCAAAGCAAGCTTCCTTCAAAAAGGCTAAGTGCCATATTTCCAACTAGAACCAATCCAATTCTACCCGATCAACTCAATTACTGATATTAAATCATGGAGGGACATAATATGGGGGAAACGGGGCGGTAACTCACGTGACGACGGGCCGGGTCGTCACATCCTCCCAAACTTAAACAAACGCTCGTCCTCGAGCGTATCCAGAGTTGTTCTAGAAGCCAACCAACAGCTGAACGATCTTACCAATCATATACCCGGGGTGATCCCTCGCCATCCTATCTCGCATAGACCCGATAACACAATATAGCCGAACTTCCACAGTCCCATTAAGCCATAAACCATAGAACCACGTTGCACTTTCCGAAAAATCATACCCAAGA
>NW_017671096.1:320884-358743 GCF_001879085.1 Nicotiana attenuata | reverse complement strand
CAGGCTACTGTTTGAATCTTTTTTGATTGTCTTCCACCATTTTCATTATTCTTGCTCTTGTGCTTCTCAGTATCTTCCTTATTTGTTGTACTTCCAATTCCAGTAGATTTTGGAGTAAATACTGCTGCTGTATGATTTAGTTTCTTGATAGAATTAACAGTGCTTTTATTTCCAACTTCCACTATTTGATTTATCCCCGCATCATCATCCTCCTGGACCTCCAATACAGCAAACATGTTAGAAGTTTGAATTTGCTGATTATTTGAACCATCTTGGAGGATGTACTGCTAACGCTGATCAACATTGCTTGCTATGGAACCACCTGCATCCATTTAAGACGGAGCGCCCCCGGCAAAAGGGACGTTAGCACCGTTGAATGGTACTAGTATGTATAACAAACACCATCTTATTAGAATGAACAATAATATAAGAAGGAAGTAATCATAAAATCAATAAAAGCCTTAAACAATATCACAACATCAAATTAAGAATCACATATAGCTTTAGATTGGGACACCTTAAATACTGTTACACCATCATCCACAATACCACCGCATTCTTGCGCGGAGTCCGATCACGACCCGATCGGCTAGGTCGTCTCATTTAAAACATTAACCATAATCACAATTTCATTCTCAAATTCCAGTTTCAATTTCCAGCACAGTTACCACCTTGTGTGCGGCATGGTATCCGATCACGGCCCAATCGGCTAGGACGTCTCGCCCGAGACATTACCATTTTCTATTAATCATCTCATTTCATATTTCTTTCACGTCTTTCAGTTCATCGACACTAGTGGCCACAATTGTTATATCATACCTTGGCCCTTGGCCATATTTCATATTTCATACTCACTTTAATCAATCTCAAGCATTATCATCATTCTCAACAAAGAAGACTTTCAATTCAAGATATTAAGTACACATGTGAGCGATTATAAGTCTTAGGCATATAGAGGCTTTCACATACTTTGGCATAACAATCTATATTCAAATTTGACTTGAAGTCTAGGCATATGTAGCACACATTCCGTATTTTTAACACATCTTCAAATGATAAGATAACATGATGAAAGCCTTGGAACACATATATTGCACATATATTTTTCAATGCAAGTACATTTCGGAATAGTAACTTTTATAACAATCAATCTAGGACTTACACCGGTAGCATGAACACCAAAGGGGTTTAGTTCTAAGAAGAGGGAGTTTTAGCCATACATACTTGAAATTCGTCCTGTAATGATACTACAACGATCTACTACACTAAGCAACTTCAATCTACAATATCAACATCCAATGAAATCATCATTAGTAACAAAATCCGTAGTTTAGGTCATTTAGACACTTTATCAAATACATAGCAGGCATAAACCTCTACATCTCATATCCATTGAATTACTTCTTCCAACTACCATCATTTACCAACAATTTATGCCTCCTCCCCTCCCCCCCCCCCCCCCCCAAATGATTCTTAAATATTTTATAACTTCCAACATCACATGCATGACCATCCATCCACACCCAACCCACAAAATTTTATCAAATAATTACCTTTCAATCTCTACAATGGTAATGTAATTAAATTGGGAAACTATGGCTTCCAATCACCCTCCCATGAGTCCCAATACTTAATTCATGCTCATATTCTCATAATAAATCCATGCATGTAAGCCTAAGGGTGTAGAATTACCTTTTGAAAGATATATTGCAAAACCCTCCTTTTGAGTTCTTGAAGAAATTTCTTGAAAATCTAAGAATTTCATGGAGTTGAGTTAGTTTTAGTGTGCAATTGATGGAATGAAATACCAAATTAGTAGGGATTACTCACCTTGAAGATGGGGGGACTTAGAGGTCGTGATAGAGTGAAGAAGAACCCCAAGGTTCGTCCAAATGAAGTGGAAAAAAATGAACCCCGTATATAACTTAACTAGTTGCAGGAGGCCCGTACTAAGCCCGGTCCCAAACTCAACATATTTTTCTTAGAATTAATAATTTTATTAATTAAATAAGCTTAATTTGTATCACATTTTTTACGGCATAAATAATTTAATATAGTGACACGTCAATCAAGTCTTGTTGATAGGTCTTCATAATTATTAAAGTTTCTTAGTCACACAATTGAATAATTTTGTTAAAGAAAAAGATAATTTATGTGGAAGCAAGTTTGGCTGGAGAATTAACAAATACCAAAGGGATACAAATGATTCAATGTTCTATAAACTAATATGATTTATAGTGTTCAAATTACAACTCGGACAATATCATAAATTGAAAAATATTTGGCATTTTCATGAATTTGTGAGTATATAATTTCTTTGGTGATAGATTCTTTTTGTATTTTATTACTTGTTGACATATAATTTCACGTGGAACGGGTTATGTAGTTAAATGTGTGGATTTAAGCTTGCTTTTAGAAAAAATTAAAAAAACCTATCTTTATAAAAGTGAACCTTAAGGATCAATTTAGTTTATGCTTAAAAAATTAATTCTAAGTTACCAACCAAGAAATTTTAAGGAGATTCGATTTTGACTGATAACGCTACCTTCTTTTCAATGTTATAACGTACATTGTCAATAATTCTACTTTTAGCATTTGTAATGCATCATAGATATTTCAATGGCAATGGATATAATTGTTCATAAAAAGATTCTATTCAATTCAATGAGCTGAGGAAAAAAACTAATTAAAAGAGAATCGTGCTTGGTTCAACAGGAATAATATATCAGCTCTTAAAATCAGCAAAAATTAGGATAGTTTTACAGTTTAACTCCTCCTTTTCCTATTCTTCATCCCCCAATGTAATTGACAAATTTAAAAGAATATAAAGGTTATTACTTTTTTTCTTTCATAAATGCTAATTTATTAATTCTTGAAAATGTATTTTATGCACTCTAGGTTAAAAACAGTAAGAAAGGTTATAAAAAATGACTTGCGCATGCGAAGGAAGAAAGTTCGACCAAAACCAGAATTAACATAAGCTTTTGAAGACGACTTTTATTCATTAAAAGATCTTAACTGATTTTCAAAAATTTTATACCAATTATATTTCAATTAAACTGTAACGACCCAACCGGTCTTTTTGAGCTCTAGCGCCCCGTTCATTAGTTTGAGGCCATGAGCAGCTTCATTTCAGGCATTATGACTCGCACGCGTGGCCGGAATTGAATTTCGGGAAGTTCGAAGTTGATTCGGAAAGAGAATTTTTATTTCGGAAGCTTTAACTTGAAAGAATTAACTAGGATTGCAATTTTGAGTAAACGACCTCGGAATTGGATTCGAAGGCTCCAACAGGTTCGCATGATGAATTCAGACTAAGGCGTATGCCCGGATCGGGTTTTGGATGACCCGGGAGCGTTTTGGCGCCTATTGTGGAAGTTAGCATTTTGGAAGGAATTTTATAAGTTTGGGGGTGAAGTGCATGTCAGTGTTATCGATGTCCATTTGGGATTCCGAGTCTTGGAGTAGCTCCGTATGGTGATTCTGGAGTTGGGAGCGCGATCGGAAGTGAATTCGGATGTTCGTGGAGCATTTTGGAGCCATTTGGCTAAGGATAGAAATTTGAAGTTTTTTGAGAAGTTTGATGGGTGGTGGACTTTTTGATATCGGGGTCGGAATTCAATCCCGAAAGTTGGAGTAGGTCCGTAATGTCGAATATGACTTGTGTGCAAAATTTGAGGTCAATTGGACGTGATTTGCTTGGTTTAAACATCGAAAGTAGAAGTTTGAAGTTCTAAAGTTCATAAAGCTTGGATTGGAGGTCGATTCGTGATTTTAGCGTTCTTTGATATGATTTGAGTCCCCGAACAAGTCCGTAATGTGTTATGGGACTGGTTGGTATGATTGGTTGGGGTCCCGGGGGCCTCGGGTAGATTCCGGGTGGTTAATAGATCGAATTTGGAGTTTAAAGAGGAGCTGAAGTTGCTGGTTGCTGGTGTAACTGCACCTGCGAGACTAGGGCCGCAAGTGTGGAGCCGCAGAAGCGGCCGTGTGGTCGCAGATGCGGTATTGGCGGGGGAGAGATAGGACCGCAAATGCGATCATCTCGCCGCAGAAGCGAGACTGCATCTGCTGTGGAGAGGATGCAGAAGCGAAATGGGCTAGGAGCCCTGGATCCGCAGAAGCGGCATTTTGACCGCACCTGTGGAACTGCAGAAGCGGCCGAGAGACCGCAGGTACAGAAAGTGCTAGAGGTCGTTAGTGTTTTAAAAATTGAGATTTGGCCATTTTCTCCCATATTTGTCTTGGCTTGGGCGATTCTTGGAGAGTTTCAAGAGGGGATTTTCATCATCAACGATAAGGTAAGCTAATCCCACCTATCTTGAGTTAAATATATCGATTATGTATGTATTTTAGCATGTAAATTGGTAGATGTTGAGGGTTTGAGGAAAACCTAGAAAATTGATATTCTTGGAATTTGACCATGATTTTGGGTATGAAATTGAGAGTAAATTATATTTTTGAATTCGAGGGGTAATGGGTCAGCTTAATCTTCGAAAAAATTTTGGAATTCGGGCACGTGGGCCCGAGGGCGATTTTGTCAACTTTTCGATTGGGGTTAGGAATTGTTATAAATTTGATTGTAATGAGTAATTGAGCATATCTTGATGGATTTGCATAATTATTGGCTAGTTTGGAGCGGTGTGCATCAATTTGAGTCTTCGAAAGGGCGTGGAAGGCCGGTTATGGATCTTCGGAGCGAGGTGAGTCTCCTTTCTAACCTTGTGAGAGGGAATTGTCCCCATAGGTGAGTTATTTAGTTATGTGCTACTATTTGTGGGGGCTACGTATGCACGAGGGGACGAGAGTCTATGCGTAGCTACTATTATGTCTAAGTTTGGGTAGTCTAGGACCCAAAATCATGCTAAACTTGGAATATTTGTAATCTTAGTGATGATTTGAATCGCTTAAATCATATCGAATTAGTGAATGAATTTCTAAAAAGATTAAACTTCATTTTCTTGAATTGTAAAAAAAAAGAATTGGCTTTTCCTTAGATAATTGTTCCCTGATAAATTCATGATTGACTGATCGTTGTGTTTATTTATATTTGAACGCGTCGCATGTATCATTCGCGAGCGGGGTAATAGATGCATCTATGGTTCGGGCCGCTTGACCCTCAGCAGTGCACGTTTTACATTCATGTTGGATCGGGCCGTACGACCTCGGCATGAGTTGTGCATGTTTGTATGGCTTGTCTTGAGATTTATTGATATTGCTACCTGCTCTCTCCGGCTTGAGATAACTGTTAATTAATGGATTATGAATTCGGAGACTTTTAATAAAAAGGAACTTTTACCCGTTTGGTAACTTATTTGAACTACTGTTGTTCTTAATAAATTCGTAGGTCATCGCGTTAATAATAGTATTATTATTGGACTATTAGTAAGTGTCGAAGTTACCATCTCGTCTCTACTTCTTGGAGATTAGGCGGGATACTTACTGAGTACACGTTGTTTTCGTACTCATGTTACACTTGCTGTGCATTTTGTTCCACAGGTACAGGTTCTTTTACTGGCCTATTGGGTTTAGGGTTTAGGTCTCACGTGTCATGAGCAAGTCTAATAGAGTCTCGCGGATCGGTACGGAGACGTTTGTACATATCTGCGGGAGGCTACAGGGCTGTTAGGAGCACTTCCCTTCTTGATTTCCTCATCGTGCGACTTGATTCCTTGAGGCTTATGCCCTTGTTTCCTTCCTACTCAACCTTATGCGATGCAAACCGCTTGTTATAAATCGAAAATTGAATGTACAACCCTGTTATCTATCACGGGAAGGTTGTATAAGTGTGGCATGTAGTCACTTGATTGGTTGAATAGTTAAACCAAGTAGGAAGATTTTGGTGATATCGCTAATTTGAGAATGGATGCCTGGAGGGCACTCGATTTAATGGGTTGTGGAGTGTGGAGGATTACTCCGGTTATGATGGTTGTTCTTGTGTGTTATGAGGAAAACGGGGTGTCACGCCCAAAAACCGAGGGACATGACCGGCGCTCGACCGGTAGCCCCAGTCAAGCGGACCTGGGTGCCTTTCCTATCCCACGTGTTACCCCGTGTTTTCATTACTCATTAATTAAAGAAATAGCCATTATAATTAAAACACCTTTTTACAAAATATACAATAATAAACATGGTTACTTAGCATGGTTTACAACTTACATCGCCCAACATACAAAATACATATTACATAAGTTCGTAACCCATATTTACTATCTACGGAGCCTCTAAGGATACAAAAGGATAATACAATACTTGCCGGTAACAAGGCCCCGGCTATACCTTACCCAAATATTAAATCATGACTCCGAAATAAAATCGGCATGAGCCACGTAGGGCCCCGAGAGGAAAGGGGCTCACCAATTCAGCTGACAGGAAGTAAAGGGGAGCTACGGTCGGTGGACTGGAGTACCTGCTATGGATCCACCTACAGTCATAACACGAATGTAGCGCCCCCGGCAAAAGGGACATCAGTACATTTGAATTGTACTGGTATGTATGAACAAACATTGCCCTAAGTAAACTCCAACCATACACAAGTGACAAGTAATAATGGAATCAACAATCAAATACACATGAAAGGAAACAATCAAGCCAAACAAATTTACAATCTCTCCATTTCTCCTTCAACATTTTTCACATCAGTGATTTCACAACTTTCTCATATTTTCATTTCAATAGTGATTTCGATCACTTTCCACCCTTATTACCTCGGCCACCCTTATCACCACAACCCACACCTTATTACTTCGTGTTGCGGCGCGCAACCCATTTCCCATCGAACAATCACAATTCAGAAACAACACAACAACAACAACACTTCACATAACAACAACAATTTCTCAAGAATTACAACAACAATTCTCAAGGAATAACAACAACAATTCACAAAGAATTTCCATAACCAACAATACCATTTCCATCACATTCAACAACTCATATGCATTTTATGTCACAACAATAATTGCCCACGACAAGCCATATATGTTATTACCACAGTTGTTCCAATTGCATCATTTACGATTTCCTTCCATCATTTGTTTCTCAGCTCTTACCACATAACACTTTCACAATCACACATTTGGTTTATTTCCAACTACTTACACCATTATATCGGGAGACTTAACCACGAACACTCAAATCATACCAATCACAAGAATTTCACACATAATCCACGTAGATATCACATACCAAATATTCGTACACCAAACAAGGTGATTTTACAAAGGTCAAAGTTAGCCATACATTCCTGGAGCCGAATTCCCTTTTTAACTTCTATTTTCAATTCACCAAATAGTCTAGCAACGTCAATCTAGTGCACAAGTTAACACATATGACTTAGAATTGAAGTTCACAATTGCTACTCAAACTTATTTAGGTTATCAACCCCTCTTGTACAATCCTTTACTCCTACCCAATTCCTCTTACTAGATTTTAGGTTTTAAAAGGCATGCATGTATGTTTTCAACCATTATTTTCAAGAATCAATGCATGAGACTCCCCCCCTAGTTTAAACCTGAAAATCAATGAAAAAGGGTTAGGGATTTTACCTGAAAGAATGGGGATGAAGATAATTGCTTTGAAATTTCCCGACCCGGATAGTTTTGAAGAATCAAATTTGATGAAGATGACTTTCTCTGTCAAGAACCCTCTCTTCCTCTCTCTTATTTTATTCAAAAAACTCGTTAAACTCAGTGGTTGGGGTGTTTTATTAAAAAGGGGGTCGGGTTTAAAATTTGGGAAAATAGGTACCTGAGTCAGATATGCGGTCGCACTTTGCGACCGCAGAGATGAAATGCGGTCCGCAGAATGGACCGCAAAAGTGCTCCAAAAATCCAATCCTGCTGTTTGGGTCTGCGGCAGAAATGCGGTCCGCATACCCAATTTGCGGTCGCATAATGCACCGCTTTTTTGACCTCAAATTTGACTGACACATTGACTCACTTTGTGATAGAAATGCGGTCCGCATATCAGTTATGCGGTTGCATAATGGACCGCATTTTGACCTTAATTTTAACCAAACCACTGACTCATTATGCGGCAGAAATGCGGTCCGCATACTTGATTTGCGACGGCATTCTGGACCTCAAAATAGCACTCTTCTGGAAAAACTTGGTTCTTTGATTTTTAAATACTTAGATCAGTACAATGGGTCCGAACCGCGGCGAGCTTGCTTGCCGCGAAGAGTTTTACACATTCCCAACACATATTCGGAACCTGACCCTACGAGCTACTAGGTTTTAGCACAAATTTTTACGGGGCCTTACATCCTCCCCCACTTAAAATCATTCGTCCTCGAATGAGGATCTTGAAAATCAGTTGGTTTTTGAAAACATGATATGCAGACTCCCAATTTTTACTAACTCCCATATTTTTAAAAATTTTGCCAGAGTTTTCTTTGTAATTTAGACATATCTACCTGTCAGAGGGCCCCCGAAACACAATTTCAAGTACCATTACACAATTACAACTATCCCTACAGCTGGTATACAATTCATTACCTCAACAATTGCACATATTCAATCACTTGCTACATTTTGCACATAAATTAGTCACTTCAATGAGTCCCACATAATTTAACCGCTTCGACATACTACATGCATATAAATAAATCATTATCAATCTACACTACCATTAGTTGCTTACTTATCACATGAGTTTTTATAAAACATTCATTTACCAAAAAGAGGTTCACATGACTTAAACAATCACAACACATAAAATTCTTATACCACTAGAGGGATTTCAATAGTAAAACATTTAGGAAGAAAAGATGGGGTGTCTTTGCACCAATTTGGACACAATATCAATTTGTTTAGGGATAAGAGTTTGCACGATTACTACTAGACTTGCTCAAACATATGGGGATATTTTTCCTTCATTTCCTTTTTCCGCTTCCCATGTGGCTTCCTCAACTCGTTGACTTCGTCATAATACTTTAACTGAGGCAACTTCCTTGTTTCTCAATTTAGAACTTGCCTATCAAGGATAGCAACCAGAACTTCTTCATACGACAACTCTTCATTAACCTCGATGGTCTCGACTGGAACAATGGTGGATGGATCTCCAACCACTTTCTTCAACATGGACACATGGAACACCGGGTGCACTAGTAACATTTTAGGAAGCAATTCCAGCCTATAAGCCACCTGCCCTATCCTTTGAGCGATCCGATACGGCCCGACATACCTAGGACTCAACTTCCCCTTTTTCCCGAATCGCATGACTCCCTTCATAGAGGATACCCTAAAGAACACCCAATCATCAACTTGAAATTCCAATTCTCTTTGACGAACGTCCGCATAGNGTCCGAACCGCGGCGAGCCTGGCTCGCCGCGAAGAATTCTACACATTCCTAACAAGTGTTCGGAGCCGACACCACAAGATTCTGGTTTATGAGCCAAAAATTTTACGGGGCCTCACATCCTCCCCCACTTAAAATCATTCGTCCCCGAATGAGGACCTGTTTCAAGCTTTTCAGTATATTCAAAGATCATTTGGTTTTGAAAACATATTATGCAGATTCCTACACCTTTCACTATTTCCCAAATTTTTAGAAAAATTTTGCCAGAGTTTCCTTTGTAATTTGGACATCTCTACCTGACAGAGGGCCCCCGAAACACAATTCTGAGCACCAATACACAATTTCAACTACCCTTACAGGTAGTATACAAATCCTTACCTTAACAAATGCACACATTTGTTCACTTGATACGTTTTGCTTATGAACCAGTTATTTCAATGAGTTTCACATAATTTAGCCATTTCAACACATTACAAGCATACAAGTAATTCATTACCAACTTATACAACCATTACTTGATTACTTAACACAAGAGTCTTTATAAGGCTTTCATTTACCAAAGAAATGTTCACATGACTTGAAACAATCCCTACACCTATAAGTCTTGCACAACTAGAGGGACTTCACTAGCATTTAGGAAGGAATCAACTTGGACACAATGGTAGTTGTTTTAGAGATAGAAAGGTCACATAATTTCTTCTAGACTTGATCAAATAGATGGGGATATTTCTCTTTCATTTCTTTCTCCGCTTCCCATGTAGCTTCCTCAACTTGTTGACTTCGCCACAACACCTTAACTGAGGCAACTTCCTTATTTCTCAACTTACGGACTTGTCTATCAAGAATGGCAACCGGAACTTCTTCATACGACAGCTCTTCATTAACCTTGATAGTCTCGACTGGAACGATGGTGGATGGATCTCCAACCACTTTCTTCAACATGGACACATGGAACACCGGATGCACTAATGACATTTCGGGAGGCAATTCCAACCTATAGGCCACCTGCCCTACCCTTTGAACGATCCGGTATGGCCCGACGTACCTAGGATTCAACTTACCTTTCTTCCCAAATCACATGACTCCCTTCATAGGAGATACCCTCAAGAACACCCAATAATCGACTTGAAATTCCAATTCTCTTCGACGAACGTCCGCATAGGATTTCTGGCTACTCTGAGCAGTTTTCATCCTTTCCTGAATGACTTTAACTTTCTCCACCGCCTGGTGCACAAGATCCGGTCCTATTAATTCTGCTTCACCCACTTCAAACCATCCGATCGGAGACCTACACCTCCTTCCGTACAATGCCTCAAATGGGGCCATTCGAATGCTAGCATGAAAGCTATTATTGTAAGCAAATTCTATAAGTGGCAAGTGATCATCCCAATTACCTTTGAAATCCAAGACACAAGCCCGCAACATATCTTCAAGCGTCTGAATAGTCCGCTCCGCTTGACCATCAGTCTGTGGATGGAAAGCTGTGCTGAGATTCACCTGAGTACCCAAACCTTGCTGAAATTTCTTCCAAAAATTAGCTGTGAACTGGGCCCCTTGATCTGAGATAATAGAAAGCGGAGTGCCATGAAGCCTTACTATCTCCATTATATACAACTTAGCGTATTGTTCTGCAGTATCGGTGGACTTGACGGGCAAGAAGTGAGCTGATTTGGTGATTCGATCCACTATTACCCAAATCGAGTCGAACTTGCGCTGAGTGCGAGGTAATCCTACCACGAAATCCATGTTGATCATCTCCCATTTCCACATTGGTATTTCCATAAGCTGAGTTAGCCCACCGGGCCGCTGATGCTCAGCCTTCACTTGCTGACAATTCGGACATTTAGATACAAAGTCCGCCACACCCCTCTTCATACCGTTCCACCAATAAATCTCCTTGAGGTCATGATACATTTTCGTAGAACCTGGATGCACGGAATATCTGGAATTATGAGCCTCCGTCATTACCCTCTCCCGAAGCTTATCCACATCCGGAACACACAGCCTACCTTGATACCGCAATACACCATCCTCGTCGCCGAGTGAAAATGCCGAAGTCTTGTTACTCAAAACTGCTTCCTTCATTTGAGCCGATACTGGATCGATAAACTACTTTTCCCTGACTTCCGCTACGAGTGACGATTCTGCTCCATTGTGTACCATAACATTCCCCTTGTCTGATGTCAAAATACAAACCCCTAGACTGGCCAATTGATAAACCTCCCGAGCCAAGGGCCTTTGATCCACTCCCAAATGAGCCAAACTACCCATAGATTTCCGACTGAGAGCGTCGACCACCACGTTCGCCTTCCCTGGATGGTACAAAATGTTCATATCATAATCCTTGTGTAATTCTAACCACCGTCGCTGCCTTAGGTTCAATTCCTTCTGCTTGAACAAATACTGGAGACTCTTGTGGTCTGAGAACACATCCACATGGACCCCATAAAGATAATGCCGCCATATTTTCAATGCAAACACAACTGCCGCAAGCTCCAAATCATGTGTCGGATAATTCTTCTCGTGATTCTTGAGCTGCCTCGAAGCATACGCTATGGCTTTCCCATGTTCCATCAACACGCACCCCAGACCAATCCTGGAGGCATCGCAATAAACCACAAATCCTTCCGTGCCTTCCGGCAAGGTCAATATTGGTGCCGAGGTCAACCTTGACTTCAGTTCCTGAAAAACTATTCTCACAAGCGTCGGACCATTGGAACTTAGNCTGCTTCCTTCATCTGAGCCAATGTTGGATCAATAAACTGCTTTTCCTTGACTTCCGCTACAAGTGACGATTCTGCTCCATTATGCACCATAACATCCCCCTCGTCTGAGGCCAAAATGCAAACCCCAAGACTGGCCAATTGATAAACCTCCCGAGCCAAGGGCCTTTGATCCGCTCCCAAATGAGCCAAACTACCCATAGACTTCCGACTGAGGGCGTCGGCCACCACATTCGCCTTCCCTGGATGGTACAAAATGTTCATATCATAGTCCTTGAGCAATTCTAACCACCGTCGCTGCCTTAAATTTAGCTCTTTCTGCTTGATAAAATATTGGAGACTCTTGTGGTCTGAAAACACATCCACATGGACCCCATAAAGATAATACCGCCATATTTTCAAAGCAAACACAACTGCTGCAAGCTCCAGATCATGCGTCGGATAGTTCTTCTCGTGATTCTTGAGCTGCCTCGAAGCATACGCTATAACCTTCCCATGTTGCATCAACACACACCCCAAACCAACCCTGGAGGCATCGCAATAAACCCCAAATCCTTCCGTGCCTTCTGGAAAGGTCAATATTGGCGCCGAGGTCAACCTCGACTTCAATTCCTGAAAACTTTTCTTACAAGCGTCGGACTGTTGGAACTTAACTGCTTTCTGCGTAAACTTAGTCAATGGGGAGGCGAGGGTAGAGAATCCCTCCACAAACCTCTGATAATACCCTACTAAACCCAAGAAGCTACAAATCTCCGTCGGGGTCGTGGGTCTAGGCCAATATTTCACTGCTGCAATCTTCTGGGGGTCTACCTAAATCCCTCCACTAGAAATAACATGACCCAAAAAGGCAACGGACTCCAACCAAAACTCACATTTCAAAAAATTAGCATACAACTGGTGCTGATGAAGAGTCTGCAAAACTGCCCTGAGGTGACCGGCATGATCCTCCCGCCTCCGCGAATAAACAAGGATGTCATCAATGAAAACAATCATGAAGGAGTCTAGAAATGGCTTGAAGACCCAATTCATAAGATCCATAAAAGCTGCTAGGGCGTTGGTTAGCCCAAAAGACATGACCAAGAATTCAAAGTGACCATAGCGAGTTCTGAAAGCGGTCTTCGGAATATCCTGCTCCCTAATCTTCAATTGGTGATACCCGGACCGTAGATCCATTTTGGAGAAGAACCTTGCACGTTGCAATTGGTCGAATAAGTCATCTATCCGAGGCAAGGGATATTTATTCTTGATGGTGACTTTGTTGAGCTGCCGATAATCAATACACATCGGGAGCGACCCATCCTTCTTCCTGACAAAGAGAACCGGAGCACCCCACGGCGACACACTCGGCCGTATAAACACCTTTTCTAACAAATCCTTCAGCTGCTCCTTTAACTCCCTTAACTCTACTGGAGCCATTCTGTACGGTGGAATAGATACTGGCTACGTATCTGGCAATATATCAATCCCGAAATCAATCTCCCTATCTGGCGGAATGCCTGGGAGCTCGTCCGGAAACACTTCAAGAAACTCATTCACGACTGCCACGGACTCGGGGGTAGACACTTCTAAAGTGGTGTCCGCCACCCGGACCAAATGATAGATACACCCCTTCTTGATCATCTTCTAAGCCTTAAGGTAGGAAATAAACCTACCCTTCGGCACCACACCATTCCCCTTCCACTCAATAACCGGCTCATCAGGGAACTCGAGTCTCATAAATCTCGTTAGGCAGTCAAGTTTAGCAAAGCACGAATAAAGCCAGTCCATACCCATAATCACATCAAAATCCACCATTCCAAGCTTGATAAGATCGGCCGTGGTAGCATGACCACATTCCCAACACATATTCGGAACCTGACCCTACGAGCTACTAGGTTTTGAGCACAAATTTTTACGGGGCCTTACACGGGGAGTATTTATGGACCGTTGAAAGGTCATTAGCCTAGTTCAGTGCGATCAGAACCAGCTTGAGGTCCGCGGAGGGGTTTAAATATGAATATGGGCTCTATATCAGGCCAGATGTGTTCATTTCAGTAAGGCGCTCCTTGTGGAAGAGCAGTCAGGGTGTTATTTCATCGTCAGTTATTTTAAGTAATGATATATTGCACCGTGTGAGTTGTGAGACGGCTTAGTGAACTGCTTATGTGTTGAGGTTCCGCGTAGAGATAATGTTATATGAGCAAAACGGCTCTTGAGATTCAGATTGTATATCGCACCCCTTTTGTGCTTGCGTTTTGTAGCCTATGACATATATGTCTCCCAGGGATGGTATTTATGCACTTAGTGTGCTGGTGACCGATATTCGGCATTTTGTTGTAATGAGCAATTTAGCTCGATGTATATTTCCATATGTGAAATCTATGTGTGGATCGGGTGGCACGCCGCCATGGGTATGTTATTTGGATCGGGTTGCACACCGCAACAGCGAGACATTGAGTACAGTTCCCCGTATCTATTTTTATGTGTTTGTTTCCTCTTTTCCCGAGAGGAAGTTATATTAGCTGTGTGCCCGCGTCGCATGTATGATTCGCGAGCGGGGTAATTGGAACTCCTTTTCAAAGTTCGTTTTCCTTTTGTATCACGCTCGAATTGGTAGCCTATTTGCACATTGCGACATCATATGAGACTTTTGACCATTTCTGGGGTGGCTTATTGCCTGAGCAGTTCGTACTGGGTGAGACGAGAATATTGGACTTAGGATCAGTGCAATCTGAATATATGATGTATATTAAGGAGCAAAGACCATTATTTGGTTCAGAAAGAGGTGATGGTTATTGACATGAGTATAGACCCTATGAATCATTGATTCGGCAGTTGGTTATGAATTTCTACACATCTCTTTCGGCATGGCGGCACTACGAGAGTTGGAACAGGACTTATATATGTCATGGGGTGCATTGTGAGCATTAGATTCGGGAAATGTCGACTATTATGATCAGAGAGTGTTATTATGGTCTTGTGAATGATGGGGTGCATGGTGTGAATTCAGAAAGGGTGTGCAGTCATATTCTAGTATAGCGTATGGTGATTGATACGGTGTTCATATGTTGAAAGCAGGCCTGGCAGAGAATTTCAGATGTTGAAACTAGGCCCCAAGGCTTATTTGCCTAAATGAAAGAGGTTATCTTTATATTTGATCGAGCTAATGTGCCCAACTGAGTTGTGGTAGCACGGGTAGGTACTCGAGGTATTAAACAGTGATTTCGGATAACTCCAACACGGTTCCTAGTACGTTCGAGGACGAACGTATGTTTAAGTGGGAGAGGATATAACAACCCGACCGGTCATTTTGAGCTCTAGCGCGCCGTTCAGCAGTTTGAGGCCATGAGCAGCTTCATTTCAGGTATTATGACTCGCACGCATGATCGGAATTAAATTTCGGGAAGTTCGGAGTTGATTCAGAAAGAGAATTTTTATTTCGAAAGCTTTAAGTTGAAAGAATTAACTAGGATTGGAAATTTAAGTAAACGACCTCGAAATTGGGATTCAAAGGCTCCAGCAGGTTTGTATGATGATTTCAGACTTGGGCGTATGCCTGGATCGGGTTTTGGATGACCCGGGAGCGTTTTGGCGCCTATTGTGGAAGTTAGCATTTTGGAAGGAATTTCATAAGTTTGGGTTGAAGTGCATGCCAGTGTTATCGATGTCCGTTTGGGATTCTGAGTATAGGAGTAGCTCCGTATGGTGATTCTGGAGTTGGGTGCGCGATTAGAAGTGAATTCGGATGTCCGTGGAGCATTTTGGAGCCATTTGGCTAAGGATAGAAATTGAAGGTTTTTGAGAAGTTTGACCGGAGGTGGACTTTTTGATATTGGGGTGGGAATTCGATCCCGAAAGTTGGAGTAGGTCCGTAATGTCGAATATGACTTGTGTGCAAAATTTGAGGTCAATTGGACGTGATTTTCTAGGTTTAAACATCGATAGTAGAAGTTTGAAGTTCTAACGTTCATAAAGCTTGGATTTGAGGTCGATTAGTGATTTTAGCTTTGTTTGATATGATTTGAGGCCTCGAGTAAGTCCGTAATGTGTTTTGGGATTGGTTGGTATGATTGGTCGGGGTCCCGGGGGTCTCGGGTGGATTTCGGGTGGGTAACTGATCGAATTTGGAGTTTAAAGAGGAGCTGAAGTTGCTGGTTGCTGGTGTAACCGCACCTGCGAGACTAAGGACGCAGGTGCGGAGCCGCAGACGCGGCCCTGTGGTCGTAGATGCGGTATTGGCGGGGGAGAGCTGGGATCGCTGATGCGGTCATCTCACTGCAGAAGCAAGACCACATCTGCGGTGGAGAGGACGCAGAAGCTGAATGGGCTAGGAGCCCTGGATCAGCAGAAGCGGCATTTTGACCGCAGGTGCGGAAAGTCTTGGAGGCAGTGAGTGTTCTAAAAATCGGGATTTGGCCATTTTATCCCATATTTTTCTTGGCTTGGGCGATTCTTGGAGAGTTTCAAGAGGGGATTTTCATCATCAATAATAAGGTAAGCAAATCCCACCTATCTTGAGTTAAATATATCGATTATGTATGGATTTTAGCATGTAAATTGGTAGAAGTTTGGGGGTTTGAGGAAAACCTAGAAAATTGATATTCATGGAATTTGACCACGATTTTGGGTATGAAATTGAGAGTAAATTATATATTTGAGTTTGAGGGTTATGGGTAAGCTTAATCTTCGAAATTTTTCGGAATCCGGGCATGTGAGCCCGAGGGCGATTTTGTCAACTTTTCGATCGGGGTTAGGAATGGTTATAAATTGGATTGTAATGAGTAATTGACCATATCTTGATGGATTTGCATAATTATTGGCTAGTTTGGAGCGTTGTGCATCAATTTGAGTTTTCGGAATGGCGTGGAAGGCTGGTTATGGATCTTCGGAGCAAGGTGAGTCTCCTTTCTAACCTTGTGAGAGGGAATTGTCGCCATAGGTGAGTTAATTGGTTATGTGCTCCTATTTGTGGGGGCTACGTACGCACAAGGGGACGAGAGTCCGTGCGTAGCTACTATTATGTCTATGTCTGGGTAGTCTAGAACCCAAAAGCATGCTAAACTTGGAATATTTGTAATCAAACTGACAATTTGAATCGCTTAAATCATATCGAATTAGTGAATGAATTTCTAAAAAGATTAAACTTCATTTTCTTGAATTGTAAAAGAAATAAAATAATTGGCTTTTCCTTAGATAATTGTTCCTTGATAAATTCATGATTGACTGATCGTTGTGTTTATTTATATTTGACCACGTCGCATGTATGATTCGCGAGCGGGGTAATAGATGCATCTATGGTTCGGGCTGCTCGGCCCTCGGACAGGCACATTTTACATTCATGTTGGATCGGGCCGTACGACCTCGGCATGAGTTGCGCATGTTTGTATGGCTTGTCTTGAGATTTATTGATATTGCTACCTGCTCTCCCCGGCTTGAGATAACAGTTAATTGATGGATTATGAATAACTTTTACCCGTTTGGTAACTTATTTGAATCTACTATTGTCCTTAATAAATTCGTGAGTCATCGCATTAATAATAGTATTATTGGACCATTAGTAAGTGTCGAAGTTGCCATCTCCTCTCTACTTCTTCGAGATTAGGCGAGATACTTACTGAGTACACGTTGTTTTAGTACTCATGCTATACTTACTGTGCATTTTGTTGCACAGGTGCAGGTACTTCTACTAGCCTATTGGGCGTAGCAGCACGGGCGACTCGGAGACTAAGCGAGCTGTATTTCCTCGAGGCGACCCGCAGCTAGTATAGTCTTTCTTATAATTGTATTTATTTTCTGTCCCCTTTGTGTTCCGGACAACTGTTGTACTTTATTCAAATTCCTAGAAATTTGCTCATGCACTTGTGACACCGGGTTCTGGGATGGTTATGCAGTATGTTGTATTAATCGCTTATCATTTAGTTTGATTTGAAACGATTATCATTTATTGGTAAATTTGAAGGAAAATCATAGATTTCAAGAGCATTAAAACGAGAATTTAACTAAGTATTTTGGTTGGCTAGCCTGACAACGGTGTCCGGCGCCATCACGACCCTTAGTGGATTTTGGGTCGTGACATAAACCCATAAAATAGTAGGTTTTAATTTTCTTTGAAGTAAAAAAAGGGTGCATCAAGAAATTAGTAGTAGATGAGATAAATACTTAAAAACATGTAAAATGACAATCTCAAATAGTAACTAAAACTTTAAATAAGTATATTTTCAATATAGAAAATCAAAATTTGTTTTAGTCCTTTAAAATCTTAAATTTCAATGTTCATGAAATTATTTACTTCAAACTCACGTTATGCTTATTATGAACTCATTTAGGGTTTTACTAATATATTTTAATTCACCCGTATTAATGAAGACCAATATTTTTATCTTTTAGAATCCTCTAAATAACACCAGTAAACTTTCTTTAGTTTAGAGTCTTTACATAAATTGACCTAATATTAGTCTTATAAGTATATTAATAAAAAATAATTCGAGTGCATTAACAAATAAAAGATTTAGAAATACCCGAAAATAATCCCGATATGTCTTTATTAGTACATCTATGACCTCTAGAGAGAGAAGAATATGGTTAGGAACATATGACGTGGGACATTTCTAAATCTATAGCAAGACCTAACAAATTGTCGACTTGGAGAAAAAATTTGGCATACTTTGCCTAAATTTACTACAATGTATAAGGTCAAATAATGTAAAAAGTAACCTAAGGGAAAAACAAGATCCATAGAAAGTTACATTTACTAATTTCAAAGGCCTAGATGTGAGCGGTCTTAAGAAAAGAGCAATTTATGTAAAATATCCATTGTGCTTAAACTAATACCCTCTTTTATCCATTTGAAAATTATTTACAATATTTACCTACCCAAATGAAATTAATTATCCCTACCTACCACACCAATCCCAACTTTTTTTTACCCATTTGACTTATCTTAGCTTGATTTTGCTTGGCTTTGTTTGACTTGGTTTGAATGGGCTTCACTTGAATTGACTTGATTAGGTTTAGCTTGGCTTGGCTTGGTTTGAATTGGATTGGCTTGAATTAGTTTGATTTATAGCAGTTTGAATTGACTTCATTTGGCTAGGTATTAAAAAAAAGGGAAGGGGCAAAGTAATGGACAGGAATAGATAAATGTTTTCCGCCCCATGGGTATTTGCTAAACTTTTCGAAAATGAGTGATTGACAAAAATGAGATATGCAGGGAAAAGACAACTACATCAGCCACGTGTAGCAGTTTAACAACATTAAAACAGAAAAAATTAATGTAGGACAACTTTTAAGAAGTAAACCATAAAAAAAATTAAATTTGACTTTAAAAAATAAGCGTAGGACCTAGAAGTAATTAATTGAAAAGTTTACAGTTTATTGAAAACTTTTGTGAGGACTACAAAAGTCCTTGGTTCTCCCTTATTATATATAGTAAATATTGTTGTGCCACAGATGGCGTTGGGGCGCAGCTTGTGGCGCTGGTTCCAGAATCTCAAAAATTCCCAGCGCCAGGGCTAGCGCCCCACGCCACCCTGGACGCTGGCGATGGGAAAGACACGGAAACAAGCATAACTTTCTCATACGATGCCCGAATTCGACGATTTTTTTTTCTATGGATCCGAAATTTCATATGAATCTAATGCTTCAATCAAAACTGAATTTGGAGCTCATTTGCTTAATGTGACACCACTTATGCTTGAAGGAACGACGTGTTAACCCCGAATACTGCTGTCGCACTTTAAAATCTTAAATCATTAGGGAATTGTTTTTTGACGGAGCCTTACAATGCAGTCCTCTGATTCTTCTCTTAGCGAACGTCGGTTCAAGGAATCGAGATCTTGATCTTGAACTAGATAAATTTTGGATTTTTAGTACATTACGGGCAATTTGGTGATCGTCACGAGCTAGGAGCTGAGATATCAAGAACGGAAGATATGAAGCCGCTCATCTAGATTTGAATTGATTTTTCCTTTGGAATTGTCACGACCCAAACCCCGCACTGGTCGTGATGGCGCCTCTCGTGAAGACGAGGCTAGCCAACTATCCTAACTCGTCTTTTAAAAAATAGTTAAACATAAATAAACAGCTTAAGTATGACTTAATAGTATTAATTAGCGGAAATACAACCCACCACAGCCCTAACCGGGGTGTCACAAGTCACGAGCATCTATAAGAATGTAATTACATTTATAAGTCTAGAAATACACTTAACAGGAATACTGAATAACATAGAAATAAAAGGTGCTGCGAACGCTGGCAGTCACCTCGCTAAACTACTACAGCTCTGCCTCCAAAACAGCCAATACCCGCTACCGGGTGAATAAATACCTGCAACTGCACACGAGGTGCAGGGAGTAAAGTGAGTACTCCAAATCAGTGAGTAATAAAGATAAATAACAACTAAGCAGTAAGAAATCACGTAAAGCAACCAACATGCTGTATAGAAGCAGGGTACAATCCTTTGAGAAAATAGTGAAGCTGTGAAATCTTTAGAAATATATTGGCTCAGTTTAAATCTCTTTTGAAAATGATCTTTTCAACAGTTACGAAACGATTTAAAAAAAGTTAGTGCTGATAAGCACAGAAAAATCCGCCCCTCGGGCACAAATACCGTGGTATAACAGGTAAAAAGGCAAGTAAATATGTAAGATGAGCACATAAAAGTCTGCCCCTCGGGCAATATCTCAAAACAGTACCAGCCCCTCGGGCTCACTCTCAGAAACACTCTCAGCCCCTCGGTCTCTCTCTCTTAGATCACTCTCAGAACAGTATCATATAGTAACCGCTGCGGCGTGCAGCCCGATCCACATCTCGCTACGGCGTGCAGCCCGATCCATATATCGTCGACGGCGCTCACTGGGGGTGTGCAGACTCCGAGAGGGGCCCCTTACGGCCCAACCGCAATATCAAGCCACCTCGTGGCATATAACATAAGGCCTGAAAGCCTTCTCACATCACTCATAAGGCCTGAAAGCCTCCTCACATCACTCATAAGGCCTGAAAGCCTCCTCACATCACTCACAAGGCCTGAAAGCCTCCTCACATCACCCACAAGGCCTGAAAGCCTCCTCACATCACTCACATATCCTCACATATGGCCCTCGGCCTCACTCAGTCCAGAAAACATCATAAGCCCCTCGGGCATCAATAAAATAGTAGTGCTCAGCCCAAACAACAATGGAAATATCATTTAAGTCTCAAAGTTCAATTAATGCGGCTGAGTTTGTAAAATAGTATAATCAACAGGACTGAGTTCAAGTAGCATATCAAAATAGTGAGGAAACAGTGATAAAAATCCCCGAAGGGTTCAGATAATTGGCACAAAGCCCAAATATGGCAATTAGCCCAAATCATGATAATAACAAATAAGTTTCAGTCAAATACACGGTAAAATAATCAATTGGGACGGACCAAGTCACAATCCCTCAACGGTGCTCTACCCCACGCTCGCTATCCGGCGTGCAAGTCACCTCAATATAGCACTACGGTGGCAAATCCGGGGTTTCAAACCCTAAGGATATCATTTACAATCATTACTCACCTCGAACCGGCTAAATCTCTATCTCACGACGTCTTTGCCGCTCGAATCGGCCTCCACGCGCGTCAAATCTATCCAAAACCAGAACGAATAACTCACAATATGCTAAGGGAACAAGGCCCAAGCGAAAACAATCGAAAAATATTAAAAATCCCGAAATTAGCAAAACCTGAGCCCCGGGCCCACTTCTCGAAACTCAGAAATTTTCACGTCAACGGGTTCCTTATCTCGCCACGAGTTCATACATATCAAAATCACAAAAATCGGAGTTCAATTGACCCCTCAAATCCCTAATCTTAGCTCTCTTAAGTTCAAGCCCTAACCTCCATTTTTAGCCCATGATTTCTTAGATTTCCAGCCTTAATTCATGTAATAATACCATAGGATTGTGTTTTAAGTCCAAGAATCCTTACCTTATCGAGGCTCCTTGAAATCCCTCTTCAAAATCGCCCACAATTCTCCAAGTCCGAAGTTAGAAATGAGAAACCCTCAAAAATTCGCGAAGAAGACCAATTAAATATTCTGCCCAGTCATTACCGCATCTGCGGTCATATTGTCGCTTCTGCGACTTCCGCTTTTGCGGTCAATATCCGCTTCTGCGGAAATTCACTTATGTCCATGATCCGCTTCTGCGGTCAAATGGTCGTTCCTGCGGAAATCACCAAGGCCCCATATACCGTTTCTGCGGTCCAAAAGACGCATCTGCGACTCCGCAGATGCGGTCCCCACTCCGCATCTGCGGTCCTACCAAGCCCACATGAAAACCGCTCCTGCGATCTACCTTCCACACCTGCGAGACCGCTTCTGCGGTTCCTTTTCCGCAGAAGCGGAAATACCAGAAGCAGCAGGCCTGCAATTTACACAAGTCCAAAACTCATCCCGATAGCCATCCGAATCACCCCGAGGCCCCTGAGACCTCAACAAAAAGTGCCAACCCATCCTACAACATCACCCAAACTCGTTCCAATCATCAAAACACCTCAAACAACACCAAAACCATCAAATTACCTCGAATTCAAGCCTAAGTTCTTCTAAAACTTCCGAAATACATATTCGATCAAAAACCCGACCAAACGACGTCCGAATGACTTGAAATTTTGCACACACATCCCAAATGACATAACGAAACTACAACAACTCTCGAAATTCCATTCCGACCCTCGGATCAAAATCTTACCTATCAACCGGAATTCGCCAAAATACTAACTTCGCCAATTCAAGCCTAATTCTACACCGGACCTCCTAAATAACTTTCGATCACACTCCTAAGTCACAAATCATTCCCCGAAGCTAACCGAATCATCGGAATTCATATCCGAGCCCTCTAACACATAAGTCAACATCCGGTTGACTTTTCCAAACTAAGCCTTCCTTAAAGAGACTAAGTGTCACATTTCCTCCTAAAATCAATCCAAGCCAACTCGATCACACAAGACACTGATAATGAAGCATAGAGAAGCAGAAAATGGGGGAAACGGAGCGGTAACCCATGAGACGACGGGTCGGGTCGTCACATCCTCCCCAACTTAAACAAACGCTCATCCTCGAGCGTACCCAGAGTTGCTCTAGAAGCCAACCAATAGCTGAATAACTTTACCATGCATATACCCGGGGGTGATCCCACGTCACCCTATCTCATATAGGTCCGATAACACTTTTTAACTAAAATCACACAATCCAATCTAGCTCATAAACCATATAACCACATTTTCACTTCTGAAACCATCAGTACGATCAAAACCTCACACCTATACATTGAATAGACCCGAACTAGCTGTAGTAACCCATGCCTTCAACCTCAAGTGCAAGTATCCGATATACCACGTAACTCAAACACATGTAGCGATAACTTCCATTCACAGCAACTACACATAACACCCGAATACCGGTGGAAACCTCTTACCAACACTTCCATATACTGCCAATGGTAAATGAATCACGCAATAAATCATAACCATCTCTCCGATCAGTTATCCATAAGGTTACTTCTCCTTTGGCAAGGACCATAGAAAATTTCTGAACCGGACCTCGATATTTGCCCATCAAACATGCTGAAATCGAATCTGTTTGTATTCATTACAGGCCCCCAACGATCTCATCTACTCCAACACAATTACTCTGGTGACATGACACACCAAGACAAGCTAAAGCCACAACTTGCACAGTCCGCGCACCAATAAGCATCAACCCGAACATACTCACATCATGAAACTAACTCAAACGATAGAGCCGTACCGCAAGCTCACCAATATCATCACATCACACGGCTGAGAACCCGTCTCACATTATAGAAATAGACACACAAATTTGACCCGCAAGGTCATATTTCCACACAGCTTTGCTGCAACGCGCGATCCCATCCAAATACTGCTCCACATGAAACACCTAAAGTCACTATGCTCGAAATCGACAACCATGCTCAATTGATGTCTGGAACCAAAGCAAATCATTACACCCACGGTGAGACAGATAAAATATACCACACAACCCAATAGGTCATAACCGATACTCCATTCACCGAGCAGCACCCAATTACTCTTCCCGCTCGACTTCCACTATGAATTCCCAATAGAACCGCACCACATGTTCCCATAACCAACAAATTGTAGCGTCTCACAACACAGAAAAGCAACTCATAGATCTCCCCAGATCACTAACAAGCTCAATAACGATCGAATCAACCTATCCCTCAACAATACAATTCGGGGCCAACCAAGCCGACTCAAGCTAGAACACGCATCCATATTGACCTGCCAACGAACTCATCATCAAGGAAGCCTGAAGCTGCTCCTTCCACTACTAAAGCTCCTACCGGAGCCATACGATACGGTGCCCGGCACCAAATCAATACCCAAATCCACAAACTCGCCCGGCGACATGCCCGGCCACAAGAAACGCATCCGAAAAGTGCCTCAACACTGGAACTGAATCAATGGTAGAAACCTCTGCACTGACATCCATCACGAAGGCCCAATCAAGAAAGGCAATCCTTCCCAGCCGTCCGCTGGGTCTTTGAAATATAAACCACCCTGCTAGAACATAATCCGACGCACCTCGCCACCCAACCCGTGGCATTTTCGGCATAGCCCATAGCGCAATAGTCCAGAATAACCCAACACTGAGACAACCAGTCTACACCCCAATATCATACCTAAAATCTAACATACCAAGCAAAGAAAGATCCACTCGGGCCTCCAAATCCCGGTAGTTGCTAAATAGTGCCGATACGCACGATCTACAACCACATCATAGTCTGTATATGAGAACTTCCGTCTTCACATATCTATTCCCAATTTCGCCGTCCGAACACATGCACACCTTTAATACCTAATCATCCCACGATAGATACTCTAATATTTCCCTGTACCACCAAGCAAACCCGAATACCACCAGTCGATCTAACAAGAAAGTGCCGCAATACTACCGAAGTGTCATCAGTTTAATCGCATTACCCTTTTTCTAAGACATATACTCTCGTCAATTCACTTCCGATTAGCAGTACCATTTCCTTGATTATCTGAGGCTACCCATTGCTTAAAAGTTTTATGAACTTCCTTTCAGAACTGAACTGTAACCTAGCACACGCAAATCTCGATCCTCCACTACATACCGCATATACCATACCATCCTAGCCACATAAAATATACACCTCCAAACCGCGGTAAAACCGTCAAGAACTCTCCGAATTCCCTTTGCACAAATCAGACCTGCCAGGACTAAATCCTTCTAACTCGACCAAGCTAAGCAAGACATCAAAATCCCAGAGCATTGCTGCAAAATACCTGTAAGAACCCATTACCTCGAACACATACAAAGAATTAATCATATCCTTACCATACCGATTCGGTCTACTATCAAGCTACTCCATCTATCTAAATTTCCTTCCGATTCATCATCAACTTGATATTCCCTCTTTCTGTAGCACCACAATGCCTCAACCCAGGCTTACCACACAACACCCTAGCATAAAACCACACTGACTAAGACCCATAAGCCGCTGAATACCCTCTCAAATATTCCCAGAAACACCACATTCCAGAATACTGTACTCTGAATAACCTCCTGCAAATCTAAGTCCCTTACCTTTACTTTACTGATACTGATGCATAGAATCCCATAATTAACATAAAAATACCACAAGTCTTGACCTCTTCCAATGAAGACATAGTCTGTAACCACATACATAACCTTAAGATACCCAATTGTTCCCTATAGAATCTTGAACACATTAGAACCATTATCGAAAGTCATTCACTCTTATTCACACTGCAAATTACCCGACCTAACGAACAGAACCACCCGTGCCTCATTGGCACTCCGATACCGCAAAATGAAATCATCATCCCAATACAACCAAGCAACTTCCTGCTCTATGCACCGAGAATTCTTTACCAACAACAACCCTAGACATTCCATAAATCCTCATACCCCATGAAGCATAATATAACCCTTGTCAAAATTTTCCTTTACTCTAGACATAGCTAATTCACTCGCATGCCCCAAACTGGAACCAACATAGCACCTAACTGTGCAATCAACTGCTCACAGCAGATTCCCCCACTTGGCTCGAAGCCATAGATCAAGTTACGCTTAATAACTCATAACACTTTTACTCTATTGATGCCACAATACCATAGTGAGATTAAACTCAAATCATTTGTGAGCTTGTGAAAACACAGATCATCTAGTACTGTAAATCTTCTGAAATTCTCGCATTCATCCCCGCAACAACTAAGCCCACTCTCTTAGGCGACCCGAAATTTCAAATTTCCAACACGTACTTTTCACTTGCACATGAGATCTCCTAACATACACATAAGGATCACACCACTTTAGAACACTCCGCAGGAGATAACCCACCTGTTTCGCCTCAATATAACATTTCTGTATACCTTCCACCGTCATACACATTACACAGTTACTTAGTCTTCCTGAGTCTGAACTCATACCGCAACATGAAATTTACTTCACTCCCAACTAGGAGACATGAAAAGATTCTTCACGCGCCCATAACTCGGGGCTACACATCCAGTCACAATGGAAATCAAGCACTTATTAGTTCATCTATCATCCAACAGACCTCCCTCCTCACTTCCAAGCCATATAAATACATCTCGCAGTACTAACATACTCATCACGTGGCTATCCAGCCGTCACTTCCACTAATAGGGACAATACCGAATGTATAAGTTCTAAAACACTTGTTCATACAATCAGCACCTCGGTGCTCGAGCCATAGACAAAGATCCAGCCTCAAGTCCTCCAGACTGGCCCAACATAAACTCACAGAGATTACATCGCGCCCCTCGATCGGGGAATCACAAGCCATCAAGGCACATCTGATACTGAGCGCTCATACACGCATACGAACGCGTGGAAGGAATTTCAAAAGTTTCTTTTCAAGCTGAATCAAGGACGCACGATAAGAATTCAAGAATGTGAAGTTTTCCTAAAGGTTCTGCAGCCTCTCGAGGATAAATACAGACGTGTCCGTACCGATCCGCGAGACTCTACTAAACCTGCTCATGACTCGTAAGACCTAGTAACCTAGGCTCCGATACCAACTTGTCACGACCCAAACCCCGCACTGGTCGTGATTGCGCCTCTCGTGAAGACGAGGCCAGCCAACTATCCCAACTCGTCTTTTCAAAAATAGTAAAACATAAATAAAACAGCATAAATATGCCTTAATAGTATTAATTAGCGGAAATACAACCCACCACGGCCCTAACCGGGGTGTCACAAGTCACGAGCATCTATAAGAATGTAATTACATTTATAAGTCTAGAAATACACTGAACAGGAATAATGAATAACATAAAAAGAAACGGTGCTGCGAACGCTGGCAGTCACCTCGCTAAACTACTACAGCTCTGCCTCCAAAACAGCCAATACCCGCTACCGGGTGAGTAAATACCTACAACTGCACACGTGGTGCAGGGAGTAAAGTGAATACTCCAACTCAGTGAGTAATAAAGGTAAATAACAACTGAGCTGTAAGAAATCACGTAAAGCAACCAACATGCTGTATAGAAGCAGGGTACAATCCTTTGAGAAAACAGTGAAGCTGTGAAATCTATAGAAATATATTGGCTCAGTTTAAATCTCTTTTGAAAATGATCTTTTCAACACTTACGAAACGATTTCAAAACAGTTAGTGCTGATAAGCACAGAAAAATCCGCCCCTCGGGCAAAAATACCGCAGTATAACAGGTAAAAAGGCAAGTAAATATGCAAGATGAGCACATAAAAGTTCGCCCCTCGGGCAATATCTCAAAACAGTACCAGCCCCTCGGGCTCACTCTCAAAAACACTCTCAGCCCTTCGGTCGCTCTCTCTCAGATCACTCTCAGAACCGTATCATATAGTAATCGCTGCGACGTGCAGCCCGATCGATATATCATCGATGACGCTCGCTGGGGGTGTGCAGACTCCGGGAGAGGCCCCTTACGGCCCAAGAGCAATATCAAGCCACCTCGTGGCATATAACATAAGGCCTGAAAGCCTTCTCACATCACTCATAAGGCCTGAAAGCCTCCTCAGATCACTCACAAGGCCTGAAAGCCTCCTCACATCACTCACAAGGCCTGAAAGCCTCCTCACATCACGCACAAGGCCTGAAAGCCTCCTCACATCACTCACATATCCTCACATATGGCCCTCGGCCTCACTCAGTCCAGAAAACATCATAAGCCCCTCGGGCATCAATAAAATAGTAGTGCTCAGCCCAAACAACAATGGAAATATCATTTAAGTCTCAAAGTTCAATTAATGCGGCTGAGTTTGTAAAATAGTATAATCAACAGGACTGAGTTCAAGTAGCATATCAAAATAGTGAGGAAACAGTGATAAAAATCCCCGAAGGGTTCAGATAATTGGCACGAAGCCCAAATATGGCAATCAGCCCAAATCATGATAATAACAAATAAGTTTCAGTTAAATACACGGTAAAATCATCAATCGGGACGGACCAAGTCACAATCCCTCAATGGTGCTCTACCCCACGCTCGCTATCCGGCGTGCAAGTCACCTCAATATAGCACTGCGGTGTGCAAATCCGGGGTTTCAAACCCTCAGGATATCATTTACAATCATTACTCACCTCGAACCGGCTAAATCTCTAGCTCACGACGCCTTTGCCCCTCGAATCAGCCTCCACGCGCGTCAAATCTATCCAAAACCAGAACGAATACGTCACAATATGCTAAGGGAACAAGGCCCAAGCGAAAACAATCGAAAAATATCAAAAAATCCCAAAATTAGCAGAACCCGAGCCCCGGGCCCACTTCTCGAAAATCAGAAATTTTAACATCAATGGGTTCCTTATCTCGCCACTTGTTCATACATATCAAAATCACAAAAATCGGAGTTAAATTGACCCCTCAAATCCCTAATCTTAGCTCTCTTAAGTTCAAGCCCTATCCTCCATTTTTAGCCCATGATTTCTTAGATTTCCAGCCTTAATTCATGTAATAATACCATAGGATTGTGTTTTAACTCCAAGAATCCTTACCTTATCGAAGCTCCTTGAAATCCCTCTTCAAAATCGCCTACAATTTTCCAAGTCCGATGTTAGAAATGAGAAACCCTCAAAAATTCGCGAAGAAGACCAATTAAATATTCTGCCCAGTCATTACCACATCTGCGGTCATATTGTCGCTTCTGTGACTTCCGCTTTTGTGGTGAATATCCGCTTCTGCGGAAATTCACTTATGTCCATGATCCACTTCTGCGGTCCCATTTCCGCTTATGCGGCTCCGCTTCTGCGGTCAAATGGTCGCTCTTGCGGAAATCACCAAGGCCTCGTATACCGCTTCTGCGATCCAAAAGTCACATATGCGACTCCGCAGATGTGGTCCCCACTCCGCATCTGCGGTCCTGCCAAGCCTGCACGAAAATCGCTTCTGCGATCTACCTTCCGCACCTGCGAGACCGCTTCTGCGGTTCCTTTTTAGCAGAAGCGGAAATACCAGAAGCAGCAGGCCTGCAATTTACACAAGTCCAAAACTCATCCCGATAGCCATCCGAAATCACCCCGAGGCCCCCGGGACCTCAACCAAAAGTGCCAACCCATCCTACGATATCACCCAAACTCGTTCCAATCATCAAAACACCTCAAACAACATCCAAAACCATCAAATTACCTCAAATTCAAGCCTAAGTTCTTCTAAAACTTCCGAAATACACTGTCGATCAAAAACAACGACGTCTGAATGACCTAAAATTTTTCACACACATCCCAAATGACATAACAAAGCTACAACAACTCTCGAAATTCCTTCCGACCCTCGGATCAAAATCTCACCTATCAACCGGAATTCGCCAAAATACTAACTTCGCCAATTCAAGCCTAATTCTACACCGGACCTCCAAAATCACTTCCGATCACACTCCTAAGTCAAAAATCATCCCCCGAAGCTAACCGAATCATCGGAATTCATATCCGAGCCCTCTAACACATAAGTCAACATCCGGTTGACTTTTCCAAACTAAGCCTTCCTTAATGAGACTAAGTGTCTCATTTCCTCCTAAAATCAATCCAAGCCAACTCGATCACACAAGACACTGATAATGAAGCATAGAGAAGCAGAAAATAGGGGTAACGCAGCGGTAACCCATGAGACGACGGGTCGGGACATCACAGGAATTCGAGCACGGAGAAGATTGCAGATATAGAGGGAGATCTTGATGCAGTTCTTCGTATCTTCTCCAGCCTTCCTTCTGCTTGCTTGATTTACTTCTCGCCTTGTGATTTTCTACTTCCCTCAATGATATGTGAGACCCCTTTATATAAGTGTGAGGTAGAGTAGCCTCCAAGAAAGGTTCGTGGATCATTGGGCTTGGGTCCTATTGGTCAACCCATTTGATAGAAAGACCAACTAATGGGCTAGTACAGTAGTATTTTAGGATTTTATTTAAATAATTGTACTTAGATTAAAATAATAAACCTAGTTATACTAGCCATTAATATTAGTTTAAATTATATGGATTTAAATTTAATTTTTTTTTAATTTCCTGCAAATGCCCCTTATATTAAGACTTGTCGGGATATAGGCTTGCCGAAATGAATGACGAGACGTGAAGTACCAGTGAGGATGATATCTTTTTTAGCACTTGATAATGGCTCAATTTTTAGTCAATTGCATATGTGATGTGCTATACCCAAGCTTCGAACTCCGAATTAAAAATTGACTTTCAAAACATTGCAATAATGGAATGTTTTGCTCTAGAGATAACACTAGCAAACTTTCAATAATGGAAGGTGGAATAGAAACTTGACCACTTTTTTACCAAATTTGAACCAAGGCATTCCTTTTTATGACTTTGTAGCTCATCGGTACACTTCCTTCTTCAATTTAAAAAAGATTTGGTTAATTTGGTCATGGTTCATGTTTACCCTGGAATCCGGATAACAATTGAATTTATATGGGGTTTTAAGGATCCGTGAACTAAAAGATACAAAAGGTTTGGATTGAGGAAAATAAAAGATAAAGACTCAACAATTGCTGTTAAAGTAAATAATCGCAGAATATAATATTGCTTAGAACAATTGTGCTTGATAGCGTACAAGAATAGAGAGAGATGGTACTCTAGTGTAATGGTTTCCGCTCCCCTCTTTATGGGGTCTTCTCCCCTTTTATACATTCTGATTAAGGGTAAAAATAAGGTAGGTAAATTAATTACATCGTGGATCCCTGTAATTACGCCTTAATGGCCTGAAGTGGTTGAGAAAATCACGTTTGGGCGAGATATCCGGCGACGCTTGGTTATCCGTTACGAGTCCGGCTTCCGACCTTGTGTGTTTCTCCATCCGGTGGTGACTCATATCGAGCTCTGCAACGTCTCGAAATGACTCGACCTCGGTTGTTGACGTGGACGTCGTTCTACTCTTGCATCCAGGTCGGGTTCGATGGCCCCGACTTGCCCGGACCGGACCAACCCGGTCGGGCTCAAGCAAAAAGGGTATCACCAATACAGATAGTCCCCTCGTTTATTAGAGAGTAATGATAATAAACGATATGATCGGTGACGTGATGCCCGTGACGTATGGCCATACGCAGCTGAAAAAGCCATCGAGTGCTCTGACCACGTCTGCTGCAGGCATTTAATGCTTCTATTAATTATCTGTCGCTTCGTGTCTGTAACTTCGCGATTCGTGCCGCCGCCTCATGGGAAAAGTATAAACGACCCTTCCAGGTCAACATTTCTTATCTTTCTCAAATTTTGCGTTGGTTGTATTTCTTTTCATCTCTTCGTAAAGCTTCAAGAAATGGCGAAAAACTTCAACAAGTGTTCCTTCTAGACCAAGCTCGTCTGCGAGCCCCGCTAGATCTGATGAACCTGCGCCAGAACCCCCATTGAAAGCTTTTACAACCGACTGGTTGCTCGTATTTGCCGACTTCCAGGTTGAGAACCCATCATCGGTCCCGGGCCGCGGCGAACCGGCATCGGAGTATATCAGCCTAATCACTCCGGTTGCCTAGACCGGTGAGGGCTGAATGTAGATGGGAAGGGAAAGACCTGGTCGCCCCTTCCCGGTGACGAGTCGATTATGACTCACGTTGAAGGTATCTTAGTGTATATACATATCCCTTACCTTAGGGCCCTTAGAACCCATTATAGTGGAGTTCTGCCGGCGGTACGAGGTGACCTTAGGTCAGGTCACCCCTCGATGTGGCGGATCGTGTATCTCTTTCGGTTTTTTGTCGAGAGAGTCGAGGGCGATTTTTCCCTTTACCCTCGACCATCTTCTTCGATTATACAGCCCTCGAATATTTCGAAGGGGGATTAATAAAACTGGCCCGCCGGGCTAGCAAACCCCCATTCTCCAGCATCGATGAAGACAAAGATCGAGGCTGGATGAGCAGGTTTGTCCGGATCAGGACGTCGCACTGATTCCGGCTGATTGCATGCCATTTCCGGAGAGGTGGAACCTCAAACGTAAGTATTTTCTCACTGTTCATCTTTTAGAGTGTGTTTTTCCTCAACTTCTTCCTGAAACCCCTTTTCTTGTGCAGCGGTGACCCAAACTCCAGCTGCCATCAAGGATCTGGCCGGCTGGGTAAACAAAGATAGTGGCCCAGCGGCCATATTCGGAGCGAAACTGGAAGGAAATCTCCAAAGGTCGGTGGGAGGCGAAAACCATGTAAGCCTTCTTTTTGACCGGTAGCGCACCAAGTTAACGCTTTTTTCTTGTACATCCGGAATGCATCATAACCCTCGTGTTTTGCAGGCTTGCCCAAGGACGCGGAGATGAGGTCTTCAATACTATGCCCCTTCCAGTTCCGGGAGAAAATAAAAGGCCCGGGAGTCCGGTACGGACGAGCCCCAAAGGAAGATTAAGCGGACAAAAAGGGCCGCCCGCAAACTAAAAAGCCAAATCGTCTTGTCCTCCGAGGAGGAGGACGACAAAGAGGATGACGATGAGGAGCAGCCGGAGCTCGTCCGCCATCGATCCATTCGACCGGACCCCGAGCCGGTGGTCGATCCACTGAGGCTCCTCCCGAGGACGTGAGGGTTGAGGATGCTAGTGAACCTCGGCCCTGCGCGGGCGTCCCCTGGTACCGATCACCCGGTTACGTCCCCCCCGTCTTCCTCGACTTGGGGGCAGCTGCCGGACGACATCCCGATGATGGGAGGTAGCTTCGAGACCTTTTTTGATGGGGTACCCTCCGCCAACACTTTCGGGCTCGAAATCCCCGGAAAGACCCCCAGGCCGAATCAAGTGGGACTTCGGCCGTCGACAAGCTTGTCGATAGGTTTCCAGCTCCGAGCCTGGACCCGGGCTGTAACAGGATAGTAACTTTTGCTATCCCAAAGACGTCCGGGCTCTGGGGCCCCGGTCGGGGTCGCAAGCTATCTTCACACTGATGACGGAGGAAGACCGGGCTGCAACCGAGGCTGTAGATTGGACATGCCTTTTCAACGAAGCCAACAGGCGCAGCTCAAGGTACTTGCTTTCTTCCTTTATTTCTAATATTTTTGCCTTGTGATTCAGTACTGACTCTTTAGATTTTTTCTTTGCAGGCATCGGTTCTATATCACTCGATGTTCCTCTGGATCAAGGACAAAATGGAGACGGAGCGAGAGGGGCGCCGGGTCCTTGAAGAAAAGCTGCTAGAAAGCCGGACCGGATTGGACCTTTTGAACAAAGAGCACGCGTCCTGTGCTATCCGGCTGGAGGAAGCAAGAAAGAGCTTGGTTATAAGCTAAGGGGGGTGCAAGCCGAGCTTAATCGGGTAAGGCGCGAGCTTGACGAGAGCAGAGCCGAACTTGATGAGAACAAAGCCGAACTGGAAGCCGGGTGCACAGTTGGAGTCGGAGAAGACTTCCCTTCGGAAAGAGGTTGCGGACTTGACGTTGGCCAATGAGGCTCGAGTCCTTGAAATTGAGCTAATGGACAAATCGATTTCAGGAAGCTGAGGCTAAAGTTTCCCAAGCCGAGGAGACTACCAACGATCTGGTGGCCCAATATAGGGCCGATGCTGATGCAGCCAACCAGCAGTCAAGAATGTTAGCCGAATATGCGAAGTGTCAGGCCCGGCTTGAAGTTCTTACCGAACTCCAACGTCGCGGTTTCGATCTTGCATCAGACGTCACCAAAGCCGCCGAAGCTGAGGACGCTTCGAGAAGGGCGACGTTCCCCGAAGAATTCGAGGATGGCTCTGATTGACTCCCGGGAATAGGCTAAGGCTTTGTTTTGTTTTCCCTCTTATGTAATTGCTCCGGTAGCGAGCTTTTTTATGAAACATTGCCCTCTGCCATCTATTGCTCCTTTTTCAATCTTGTTATTACTTTGCCTTTTATCTTTTTGGAACGATGGTAGTCCTTTATGTTTTTCGAAGTAGTCTCCGAGTGAATGTATTCGAACTCAGGTGAACTTCGACCTTTGGGTTTTCTCAAGGCAGTCCCCGAGTGAGTTGATTCGAGCTCGGGTAAAAAATCAAACCCTTACGTTTTTCAATATAGTCCTCGAACGAGTTTATTCGAGCCCGGGTGAAGTCTAACCCTTAGGTTTTTTCGAAGCAGTCCCCGAGTGAGTTTGGTCGAGCTCGGGTGTAGTTCAAACCTTAGTCCCCGAGTGAGTGTATTCGAACTCGGGCAAAATTCAAAGCTTAGATTTTCACAAGACAGTCCCGAGTGAGTGGAATCGAACTCGGGCAGAAAATCCAAACCTTAGGGTTTTTACAAGATAGTCCCCCGAGTGAGTGGAATCGAACTCGGGCACAATTTGACCTTTAGGTTTCTGTATCGATTTTTACGCTCTTTTCTTAAGGTCTTACAAATTCGAGTATACTTCGCCATTAGTGAAGTCATGATGAGGCCGGTATTACCTCTTTTGAGATTTTATGAATTTGGACCCGCCTTCTCGAGGACTTACGGTTAAAATAATGCCTTATCGAGGCCTTACGATTTTCGAACTCACCTTTGAGGTCTTACAGTTTTATGTGTCGCCTTATTAAGGTCTTATGGGCTTGGACTTGCCTTCTTGAGGTCTTATAGTTTAAGTGTTGCCTCATTGAGGTCTTATGAGTCCGAGTATGCCTCAATGAGGTCTTATGTGCCTAAAGGAGGTCTTATGTGATCGAATATGCCTCGAGGAGGACTTATGAGATCGAATATGCCTCGAGGAGGTCTTATGAGATCGAAATATAGATCGAATATGCCTCGAGGAAGGACTTATGAGATCGAATATGCCTCGAGGAGGTCTTATGAGATCGAATATGAGATCGAATATGCCTCGAGGAGGTCTTATGAGATCGAATATGCCTCGAGGAGGACTTATGAGATCGAATATGAGATCGAATATGCCTCGAGGAGGTCTTATGTTCGAATGTGCCTCGAGGAGGTCTTATGAGATCGAATATGCTCGAGGAGGACTTATGAGATCGAATATGCCTCGAGGAGGTCTTATGAGATCGAATATGCTCGAGAGGTCTTATGAGATCGGACTTGAAAGCATACGAAGAGTCGAACAAAATCTTTAGGTTATGATGTGAATATGCAATCAGATAGTCTTTGCTATTGCAGTAATAGTCAATACATCATACTGATCGGGAGGATTAGGTCAGGCTAGTTGGGCAGGCTCGCTTTGGCCGTTTGACCTTACAATTTATTCTTATTGACCTTCGCCTTCTTCGGAGGGTGATCTAGTATACAATGATTTACCCTTAGATACCTTTGTAGTAGCACGATGTTCTTGCTGCCTCGTTAAAAAACCTGCCTAAAAACCGAGTTGGGACAAAAACGGTTGAAGGAAAAAAGAGTGCAGCTCGTGCTTCAGTCTCTCCGATGTCCGAACTTGTCTTAGCGACCGATCATCGACCTGCACGGGTTAGGATCGGACAAGTCTCAAAAAAAAAAAATTTATGGAAGCGAAGAAGAAAGAAGACTTACCTTTAAGCAAGTAGTATCTCTTCAAGTGGCTATATTCCAGTTATTGGGTAGTTCTTTCCCATCCATCGTTCCTAACTTGTACGAACCTTTCCGGTTACCTTCAAATGGTGTAAGGGCCTTCCCAGTTCGTTTCTAATTTCCCTTCGTTAGGTCTCGAGTGTTGAGGGTGACCTTTCTTAGTACCAAGTCCCCTATATTGGAGTGTCGAAGACGAGCCCTTCGGTTATAATATCTCTCGATCTTTTGTTTCTGAGCTGCATCCTAACTAGTGTGGCCTCTCTCCTTTCGTCTAAAAGAACCAAGCTGGTGAGCATTGCTTCTTGGTTGGTAACCTCGGTTGCATACCGAATCTAGCGCTGGGTTCGCCACCTCGACTGGGATCAAGGCCTCGCTCCGTAAACCAAAGAGAAGGAGTTGGCACCAGTACTAAGTCCTTTCGGTTGTCCGTAGGCCCATAGGATTTCGGGCAGCATTTCTTCCATTTTTCCTTTTGCGTCTTGTAACCTTTTCTTTAGGTTCTGAACGATGGTCTTGTTGGTCGACTCAGCCTGCCCGTTTCCGGTGGATGGTACGGGGTTGACAATACCCTCTTGATCTTGTTATCCTCGAAGAATTTTGATAACCTTGCTCCAACGAAATGTTTCCCATTGTCACATACTATTTCGGAAGGCATCCGAACCGACACACCGACGTGGTCCCAAAGGAAGTCGATTACTTCTTTCTCTCGAACCTTTTCGTAAGCCTGGGCTTCAACCCATTTGGAGAAATAGTCAGTAACCAAAAGAATAAATTGAGCCTTACCTGGAGCTCGAGGAAGCGGGCCCACTATGTCCATTCCCCATTTATGAAAGGCCATGGGGAGATCGAATGAAGCAGCTCAGCAGGCTGATGGATGAATGCGCATGCCTTTGAAACCTGTCGCATCTTCGTACAAATTCCCTTGCATCCTGTTCCATGTTGACCAGTAGTATCCAGCTCGAATTATTTTTCGGACCAACGCATCCCGCCCGAATGGTTGCCACATGACCTTCGTGGATTTCCCTTAATACGTACTCTGTGTCTCCGGGGCCAAGGCATATGGCGAGTGGTCCTCCCGAAGGTTCTTTTATATAAGACTCCGTCCTCGGCCAAACAAAAACGGGCCGCTTTTGTTCTCAATGCCCTTGATTCTTTGGGGTCCTGTGGGAGTTTTCCTGTTTTTAGATAGTCACATATCCTGTTTCTCCAGTCCCAAGTAAGGCTAGTTGAGTTGACCTCGGCGTGCCCTTCTTCTACGACCGAACTCATTAGCTGTACACCTTTTCGGACTCGAGCTCGTCGTCCTCGACTGTCGAGCCCAGATTGGCGAGGGCATCGGCCTCGCTGTTTGATCTCGGAGTACGTGTTGGAGAGTCTATTCTTTGAATTTGTGCAAGGTGTTTTGGAGTTTTGTCGACAACCTTTGCATCGGCTCTCCTGGCCTCGAACGTTTTTCGTCTGATTTAACCACAAGAAGAGAATCGCACTTGGCTTCATCCACTTCGGCGCACGAGGCCTCCTGGCTAATTCTAAACCTCAATCATAGCCTCATACTCGGCTTCATTGTTAGTCAACCTCCTCGTCCGTATAGACTGCCTATGAGCGTCCCGGTAGGAGGTTTTAGTATGATCCCCAATCCCGACCCCTTTACGTTCGATACCCGTCCGTGAACAATGTCCATACTCCGGACGGAGTCCCCGAGCTCAGCAGGAGCTCTTTTCTCGACCTGGGGAATAAGGTCGGTGTGAAGTCGGCGAAAAAAATCAGCCAATACTTGCGACTTAATCGAGGTTCGAGGTCGATATTGGATATCGTAACTCGCTAATCTATGGCCACTTGGCCAGCCGGCCGGACAATTCGGGCTTATGCATGACATTTCTTATGGTATGGCGTTACAACATGAATG